>NC_067398.1:361023337-361109438 GCF_016432865.1 Antechinus flavipes
ATAATATTTATCACTAAGCTCACTATCTTATATAGGTATAGTTCAAAGAGCCCTTAAATAGCTACAAAAGTAATCTCAAAGATCACTGATCACAGATCATCATAACACATATAATAATAATGAAAAAGTTTAAAATATTGCAAGAATTAGCAAAATGTGACAGAGACAAAAAATGTAAGCACATGCTGTTGGAAGAATGGTACTCAACACGGGATTGGCACAAACCTTGCATTTGTAAAAACAAACAACCCCCCTTCCCCATCCTCACAATATTTGCAAAATGCAGTAAAGGGAAGCACAATAAAACAAGGTATGGCTGTATTTGAGAAGTAAGATATATTGGAAGGCAGCTAGATAGATCAGTGTATAGAGTACAGGGCCTGAAGTCAGAAAAAACTCATCTTCCAGAGTTCAAATCTTGCCCTCAGACACCTACTAGCTGTGTGACCCTGGGCAAGGCACTTAACTCCGATTGCCTCAATTTCCTCATCAGTCAAATGAGATGGAGAAAGAAATAGCAAACCATTCCAGTATCTTTTCCAAGAAAATCCCAAATGAGACCCTGAAGGGTTGGAAACAACTGAATAAGAGATAGGCTGGCTTTAGAAGAGAGGAAAGTTATGGCATGGGTAAGGATAACTTTAATATATATTTAAAAGGAATAGCAAGCATTTTCATGCATTTTTTATTATATTGTTATAGAAATGCTTGTTTTATTCTATAAATTAAAAATAAAATAATTTTTTTTAAATTTTAAAAATTAAAAAGACAAAAATAAAATAAAAGGAATAGCAGGTTGTCCATAATAGAATTGCAGTTACAGTTGTAGTGCAGTGCAGTCATCTTTTTGTGTTCTACTATATTATGTTAATGCTTGTTTTACAAAATAAATATAGAATTGAAAAATATTTTAAAGTAGAAATGCTTCAAACCAAAATGAATAGAAACTAACATTTAGGTAAATTCCAGGAATTTGGGATAGGGCAGGGAAACAAAAGAGAAGTGAGCATATGGGAATCGATGGTCAAATGGATTAGAGGAAGGTATGATGGGTCATCTCTATTTCCTGTCTTCTGCTTTGGAAGAAGATTTGCCTGGGGTCTGGGAAGGGGGGAGAGGAAGGAGGACCTAAGTACAGGAAGGTTTGGAGCATCAACTCTAGGAGGTGTGATAGAATATCAATTAGGAAAGAATTGTTAAGATTGTTTTGTAGTGGATCTTGTCATCATTGTATGATTCTTTCCAAATAATCAGAGGTAAAGGATTGATTTAGAAAAGGAAGGATAGTAAAAATCAGCAACCAAATTCTAAAACACATCTGTGATGTCATTGATGTGGGAGTTTCCTCCAATAAATAAATAGTAACCTATCCATACCAGCTTTTCCAATGGAACTCTTGTTCAAGTCTTTCCATAATTTTGCTACAGGTTGATCCATCCAACATACTGTGATCCTTCTTCCTGACACTGTAAGGAAATCAATGGAGTCCTTCTCTGACTGCCCAACTGTCATTTCTCACCCTTGACAGGTAAAGAACTCATCTTTTCTTCCTAACATTCATTTTTGACCCTAGTGAAAATAGGGTATCTCACTAATACCCCTATTCTTCTATAGAGATCTTCATTGATTATATGTTGCAGTCCATTCACACCTATTGGGTATCTCCATTGTCTTCTATGTGATATTTATTTAAAGTTTTTCAGAGACTGTTGTATTCCATACCTCATTAATATATAACAATATCAGTTGAAGAGCCTTTCCATGGGAAGCTTGGGATCATTAAAGGAACTTTGTAATTTTCCAAAGGCAATCAACAAGCACTTATTAAGTTCTTTACTATCCAACCAAATCACCAGCTCCTGTTTGGTTCTGGAACCAATTGTCCATCTGAACTGTCGTCCCAGAAATCCATGCTGATGGACAAATTCTATACAACTTCTATACAAATGCATGTAATAATCTGAGCAACAGACATTTTTCCTCCATTTGGTTCCCATATCAAGTTAGGCCAAATCCTTTTGAGTAGCTAAAATGCACCTCTTCCAGGAGACTTTGTGGTGCTCCAGGGCTTGGTACAACTATGCCATCCACAAATGAAAATATTTGGAAGATTTCACGATTCATGGGAAAAGCCTATGCATTAGATTCTACATTTGATCTCTATCACATCCCTTTTGCAATGCATCCATCTTCCCATTTTATGCCTCACTTGATTTTTATGATCAAAGGATGACTGAACAGGATTATTTCTTTTGTTATATCTTTAAAAAGAGCTTGAATGACTTTTCATGTATGGGTAGGAGACACTCTGTTGGGGAAAGAGAGAGGAAAAGTTTTTGAAGCAGTATTATTTTTTCATAATCAACAAAATATTAAGCACAAATAAGTTTTTACATTCTTTACATCTTTCATCCAATTATGAAATGGTAGAAATATGGTTCATTATTGAATATTGCTCCTGAAAACTTGCTTTTTCTCTACTAATACTTTCATTGAGCTTGTATTTGATTTGCTTAGGAATAAACATTATGCATTGATGGGAATCAATAGAGTGCAAGTCCTAGAGAGAAGAGAACTTGATTTCAAATTAGATACTTATTAGACGTGTGATCCTGGACCTCAGATACTCATTAGATGTATGATCCTGGACAAGTCACTTATTTCTGTCTGACTCAATTCTTCATCTGGAAAATGAGCTGGAGAGGGAAATGGCAAGCTACTCCAGTATGTTTGCCAAGAAAACCTCAAATGGGCCATGAAGATTCAGACAGGACTGAAACAACCGAATAACAAAAATCACCAAAGAGATGGGAAAGTAGGCATATGGATACTACTTCTTTTATTGATTTCTCATTTCCTTTTTTTGTGGTGGGGGTGGGGGGGGAGAAAGGGGCAGAGTACAGAGTAGTACAAGGTATAAGATTCTTTCATTGTCTTCAGTATCTTCCCCCACTTCACATCCCTTTTCTCCCCCTTTTTCTCCAGCATGGATGCTCTCTATATAACTTAGTCCAATGCAGCTGCTTTTCATATCTTTGTTTTCTCATATGTCATTTCTATTTCCCTTATAAGAACATCTGGGTCTGGAATGTTAGTGTCCAATTGTGGTAGTTCCACTGATATTGGTCATGAAGACATTAGTAATCTTCATAGATCTCTGTTGTCCTCCTTTCATTTTTGTCCTTAAGGGACCTTGGGATAACTTTCTTAGTTGGTGCTCTTGCCAGATTTTCTTCAAACTGATTTTACCATTCACTTCTTCTCTCTGACTTATGATACAATACTACTAATAATTATTCATCATTTTTCTTTGTAAGATTATAGATAAATTTATATTTTAAATCACTGTTGTCTTTGGCTTCCATTTCTCTCCATTTGGCAAGTAAGTAATATATTTACTAACTAAAGCATTTTCTGGACTCCTTTGGTCTTTTTGCTGTGACAAAAGATTTCTAGGGGTTAAATGTCTGTATAAGATGGTTGCAATCAGTATCGATGGAATTTCTGATGACCATTTATCATTTTCCTTGTTGATTACATTTTAAAATAATTTTATGATTGAGTTGTTTTGGTTATATTCCATATCCTTTACTTATTATTTTTATTTCTCCTTCCTTTTTACTAATCTTGATATTTGCCCTAACAAATCAAAATTAATACTCAACAAATAAATAAATAGACAAATAAATTAATAAATAAACAAAGCACTAAGCTGAATTATATCTTGTTGCCCCTCTGGAACATTTACATTTAGTAAAGAACAAATTAATCCAAAGGAATACTATAGTTCATAAAAACTTCTACTCTAATCTTTCTCAGGTGTATGCCCTAACTAAATGTCCTGCTCCTGGTTTCCTAAGGCCCAATTTGTAAAATGAGGAAATAGTATTAGATAATAATAATATTAGATTTCTTCTGCCTTTATATTTACTAAGATCTTTTGAAAGACAGGATGTAAATGACTCAATCTGGGTTTTTTCTAACAAGAATTTGTATAGAATATAATTTCTCTACTTCACTTCCACTTAATTAGAAGCATACTAATAGTTCTTGTTTGTCCCTTTCTCTATTAAAGCATAGAATAATAGATTTAGAGCTGAGTCAGCCAATCAATAAACATAATTAAATACCTACTATAAATAGCCTAGACATTGGAAATTCAAATACAAAGAATGAAACAATCCCTATTCCCATCCTATGGGAAAAAATACAAATACACATATACATATACATACTATATATTACACATATTTTTTCAATGTTTAGTCATTTTTAGTTGTGCCCAACTATTTGTAATCCAACTGGGAGTTTTCTTGGCAAACATAATGGAATGATCTGCTATTCTCTTCTCCAACTCACTTTACAAATGAGGAAACTGAGGGAAACAAGGTGAAGTAACCTGTCTAGGGTTGAAAAATTAATAAGTGCCTGAGATCTGATTTAAATTCATGAAGATCTGTCTTCCAAGTCCAGGATTCTATCTACTATGGTACCTATCTATCCCAACTATCTGTGTGACATTAGTCACAACTTCTCTGGCTCTCAATTTCCTTATTTTTAAAACAAGGGATGGGCTCCCTGCTCAAGGTGTATGATCCTACGATTTATCTCTTTGACTTAAGCTGAAAATCAATGTCTGATATACTTACAAACATGTCATTACCACTATAAATTTTAAACACGTGTTTTTGGACAGCTCCTTCTGCTCTTTCCATTTCTGCCCCTTCATCTTTAACATGGGGACAGTAATTGTACAACCTACCTAAATCTAAAAGACTTTATAAATATGAATTATGATTACTATTCATTGCAACCAAATAATAGATTGTGTTTATTTGACAAAAATACAATTTAAAAAACTGCTGAAAATTTCTTCATTGACATTGTCATACATTCCTAACAATAGTTCACCCTTCTCTTTTGATATCTACCATCATCCTTTATTTCATTCGTATTCATGAGGTAATTGATCTAAAAATTAGGCTCCTCTTAACTGTTATCCCCAAAAGCCAATGCTTCAGTGGAACTCCTAAGCTCCAGTCCCATCACAATTCATCAAACCAGACCATGTAGCAAAATCAGTTTGTTATTTGTTGGAAAAAGAGATCAGGAGATGTTAAGATTATGTCCCAAAGAGGCTCATTGTAAGAGACATGGTTTTTTGGTTTGTTTGTTTGGGGCTTTTTGTTTTTGTTGTTTTAAACAGCAAAGGACACATTGGATGGAAATGTAATTTATTGTTTAGGATTAGGAAACCACATGAGACATTGTTTACTCCTAACCTAACTGTCAGGAAAAAGAAAATCAGTTAAGCCTGGAGGTGATTTGGGGGCTTGGGGTGAAAGTAAAGCACCAGAAACAAATGGCTTCATCACCAGAGAATTTCTCAGCAGTTATGTTTTCATTTATTGTAGAGCTATAAATAAATATATGGCATCTTTGTTGTTTTTAAAGCACCTATTTCATCTGTGGGCTTCGGTTTATTTATCTGTAAAATGGAGTTGGACTAAATGACCTAGAAGGCCCCTTCTAGTTCTAAATTCTATACTTCCTGATAGAAATGTTTATTGAGCTATAAATATAGACCTATGTGTATATACATGTATACCTGTCAAATATATACATTTGTACTTTATACATACTTACACATACATACACAGGATTTATAATTTCATTCTTGTCAACAACTCTCTTTTCATTGACACATTTTAGCATCTTATAGTCTCAGAAAGTTTTCTTGACATTCTGAAAAGCTAACTTGCCTTACCATCAAAGAACCAGTATAAGAGAGAATTTGAATTAGGGAATTTCTGGCCAGTTCTTGATGCACGACACCACCGCTGTTTTTTCAAATACCTCATAGCACTAGATTCTTAAACAAAGATTTTCAGGCATAAGATAGAGAGGGTTTTTTTTGTTTGTTTTTGTTTTTTATTTTAAGGAATGGGTTGGAACAAAGGACCTCTAAGATCTGTTCAACTCTGCTATTCTGGGATTCTACAAAATCTCTTTGAAAGGAAAAAATAGTCACACAATAAATAATTACATAAAATTAAGATATGTAATATCTTTACTGTGTTTATATACATTTATTTCCAATTTAATAAAGATATTTTATTCATTTTTATTTTTACGGCTCTCTTTATCTTCATCATTCTCATTTATTGTCTTACAAAAAGCTGATTCTGTGTTCCACTTTGGGGGAGAGGGGTATAAATCAACAAGGTGGTGGGACAAATACAATGCATTTTCATTTCCATGTACCTGTCATACATTAGACTATAAGTTACTTGAGGGCAAGGGGAATACCTTCACTGTCTTTTGAGTTTTTTCCCCACATGTCTTCCCTTAATATTCCCAGGACAGTACTCTTCACTGTAAACTGTTAGCAACTGAGAGGAAATACATAGCAAAGTGCATATAAGTAATCCTTCATTATTGGAGAGATGTAACAAAGTAGACTTAATTTTCTTTCATCTTTGGTGCATGGAAAAATTATTTCACAGGGAAGTGAAAGACCACGATTATAGTTTCAGCTTTGGTACTAACTAGTTTTTCTTGGACAAGTCACTAAATTACTAGGCATTTCCTTATCTGTATAAGAAGGAAACTGATCTCAGTTATGGGTCTAAAACTAGAGGAGACCTCAGAAGTTATTCAACTACATCATTTTGCAGATAAGGGAACTGAGACCCTCAGAGGCTGACTTGTTTAAGGTTATATAGGTAGTCAGCATCATAGGCAGGTTTTGAAAAAAGGTTCTTTGACAACCAGCTTCCTTTTCCCCATATCACTCTATTCCTCACTCTCACCTACCTCTTCAATTTTGTGAATATTGTTTAAAAGCAATAGCTTTGTTTTTGATTTTTAATTTATTTTCTGACAATAAATACACAAATCAATCAGTCAATAAGCATTTACTTAGTACCTAAAATGACAAAGCACTGTGATTTCTTGTCTCCTTTCGCAATTTTTATTTATTTTAAATTCCAGATCTACAAGAGTAAATCTGGATTTCTTTTAGCAGAAGATAAATAAAAAGCAATGCCATACCTTGGCCTTTCGTGTGTTTTGTGTTTACAATCCCAGAGCCTGGAGCTGCATCTTGCACAGAGTAGGCATCTAATAAATGCTTGTGAAATTGAACTGGATTTGTGCTGCTGATAAACAAAACCAAGCCCAGGAATGGCAGCATTTCTAGCTCCTACACAATGCGTCTATCCCGTGTCTTTCTTTTTCTGGGGTTCCTGCTCCTTTCCCCCACTATCCTTATCCCTAAAAATAAAGTTTCACCACTTTGAACTGATGCCTTCTTTTTCCACTTTGAATAATGTCTTTCAGACAGACTCAAACACCAGAACCCCAAATGATCAGAAGCTGAAGCCTTGAGAAAGAAGCTGCAACCCACTTTACTGCCTAGACTGTTTCCACAAACGCCTCCAAGTTTCACAGGGTTACAAAGGAAAAGGGAAACACGCTTGATTCTCTCCTTGGCATTCCCTGCCCATTCATCTGATAAAATCAAACAAATAACCAGAACAACAAAGGGCTTAGTGACTCAACTAGGTTTTCTTTCAAAAGACACACACACACACACAGGAGGGAAGCGTACTGGCAAATGACATAGGTTACATCGAAAACCACTGAAAAGATATACCCTGTCCTTCTAGTCTTCTACGCCTGGCACCTTGTAGATCCTTAAATTTCACCAGAATTTACGAAAAGCATATCCAGTGTCAGCCACACATAGTCCTCCCCTGCCCGTCAACCTCAGCACTCACTCATCTTCCCCAGGATACCTACCTCTCCCAGCTCCTCTCCTCTCGGAGATAACAAGAATATATAATATAGTATATGAAGCTTCATCCAACTTCAGTTCCCAGTTACATCTCTCACCTGTCCCGTCCCCTTCCCTGGCATATTCCCCTGGCCTGGCAGCATCTTTAGATATGGAGTTCGAGAGGTTCCGGCGCCAGGACATTCTTGCAGGCGGCTCTCGCCCAGCATCCTCCAACCCCCATCTCCCGAGTAAAGAAAGCGTGTAGGGGGAGAAAAGAGCAAGGGAATCGTACCTCTCCAAAATGCCAATGTAATTTTCGGGACGAGCCGCAACAGAACTTTAAGCGGAAACCACCTGTCGCTACTTAACTTTTCCTCGATCCGCCTCTCTCTGCTCCTGAAAGTACCGCAGTCCCCCTGGGGTTCCCAGACGTTCTCAAAAGTTCTCCTTCGCCATCCCTCCAACTCCCCTTTAGCTACTTCGTCCACTAATGCCAACTAGGAGTCTCTCTAGCTCGCTTGCCCTGCTTTCCCCTCCCCGTTTCCCTTCTTCCCCAGCTGCATGGCTGCCCCACGAAACCCTTGAATCACCACCGCATCTTCTCCGCCTCCTTGTATCACAGGAATAGCCCCCAGCTTTTCCCAGAGGGGAAGGTTCCCGAACGTATCCAGATTACAAGAGAAACAGCAGCAACTACCGAAATAAAATAAAATGTAAAAAATATCCTCTACCTTCCAGCTTCAAAGCAAGGAACAGAGGTATTAGGCAGACTAGGAGGTATTCGAAGAGAGGTTTTCTCAAGGATGTAAAAGGAGTTCGGGGGCGGAGGGAGCACTTACCTTTCTATAGCTGAAAAGCCTCCTCCAGCCAGGTTCCCTCCTCGCTGTACTTTGCAGCACGCTGTCCCTTCTGGGGCTGCCACCGCCACTGCCACCGCTGTCAGGATCCAGCGGCAGCGGCGTAACCAAGCCAGCTGTGAAAGCGCTCGCGCTGCGCCTCTGTTAGTCTGGTGGCACCGAGCAAGCTTTGGAGCAGTAGCCGCGACAGACAAGGCAGGCAGCTGCTGCTGCTGCTGCTACTACTGTTGCTGCTGCTGCTGCTGCTCCTGCTGCTGCTCCTCTTCTTCCTCCTCTTTTTCCTCCTCCTCTTCTAGCTGCAGCCAACGCTTCTGTCAGTATCCTGGAACAGCGGCACCAGCGCGACCGTTCCCGGCTTGTGCCGCGGTTCGGGTCTCACTGCTGCGGTGCGGACAGGAGTTTCTGCAGGGCTATGGGGACTGGAATGTGCAGAAAGGGCCCGGATGTCTGCAGTCGGCTTGCTTGCTTCCCTCTCTCTTTCTCTGTCTCTCTCTGTCTCTTTCCCTTCCCTCTCCCTTTCTCCTCCCTCTCTCCCTCCCTCCCTAGCGTTCTCCCTCTCCCTGCTCGCCCTTTCACACATGCACTCAGCTTCCTCCTCTGCATCGCTTAATTTATATTTTGAAAGAAACTGTTGCTGGAGGGAAGCTTTGTAGAGGAGGGGAAGGACTGAGAAAGGCGGGTGAACGATGGGCGGGAATTAGGGGCTGGGGGTGGGAGGGGGCGACTGGCATGGAGAGGGGGGCCGAAGGTGGAGACACTATCCGCTCATTGCTATTCCTCCCCCCCTCCTCCAGGATTTAAAGGGACAGTCTTAGGAAGAGATTAGGTGCGACCCCACTGTTTCTCCCGATCTCCTGACGCCATCTGCGGCCAAGCCGGACCGGCCTGGAGACAGAAGAGGAGACTGTGTGCTGAGGGTATTTTAAGGTCAGCGCGGCCCAGGACACATTAAGGAAGAGAGAGCTTGGCTCGGTTGCCTGAGCTTAGCTATTTTTACAAAGTCCGATTGGGGAAAGAAATAAAACAACTTCTTAGCAACTGTTTCTTTTTTTTTTCCTCTACCAGAAAGTAGGGTGGGAAGGGTGGGGGTGAGAAGTTTCCCAAATGTCGCTTAACCGATGACTGAGAACCATCTTCCAAAATCCGAGGAACCATCTGCTTTTCAGGAGACCCAGGCGTGGAGATTCTAAAAGCCTCTACTCTTCCTGCCTTTGCCTCTGCCCTTGGATCCTTTTCGGACTTCAAGTTTTCCTCAACCCTTTCCCAAGATTCCAAAACCAGCCAGTCTGTTCAGGGTAGGACAATGACAGCTCAATAGCTCTGAGGCGAGTATTTAAAGCGTGCCCTCGAAGGTAACCCATCAGCATGACACGTGGGCTCTGCCTGGGGAGAAGGAGGAAAACTGAAGTGAATCAGCTCCGCCCTTACACTCCGCCCTAGCCCCACGGACTCTCTGTTCTAGACGCAGTATATAACCCCCTTGTGATTCCATAAACTAGGAATCCTGAAGGACAGGGGGAAAGGTCCCGAGGGAGAGGAGGGGGAAAATTCCTAAACGTCCCCCAGTCCTCCGGGCGGGAGGCGGGCGAAGGCCAAGGAAGGTGACAGAGGTGACTGCCGCCTTTGTGATGTCGCTCTGCAAGTTCCATCCGGGAATGTTCAACCTTTCGAATGGAGGTATCCCGGGAAAGACCACATGGTCCAAATTTTCTGCTTATCTTTTTGCGAAGATACTGCTTTTGATACTGCAACACTGGGATCCTACCCTTACGATGGTATGAGTGTGGCAAGTTTCACTAAACCATGTTTGCTGGCGCTTTTTCTATAAGTCAATCTATATGTTTGTAGTCATCCATACATGTGAGGTTTTCCAAAGGTACACCCCGAAAGTTTGCTATTCCTATATTATAAATAGAACAGCTCCTCCTAAAAGTGTCATTTTAAAAAGCCCCACCAAATTTTAGGGAGGAGAGAAAAGGAATTCAGAATTTCTACCATCTAGTCTCTACCTCTACTATCCCTTGTCTAAGAATGCTGTTTTCTTTTAAAAGAGGGGAAAGGGAGCAATTCAATATAGTTATATTTATTCATGACTTACTATATTCAAGACACTGTAATAGGTGTTCCTGGTGAGGAATGTAGCAGAATATAGGGGACTGTAATAATATTATTAAAGAATGTTATAGTTCATTTGTTTAGAATGCTGCTGCCTAAATTAATGGATCTCTATTAATAAATTTTGATTATAAAAACTTTAAGTTTATTTTTGTCATTCATTTATTGGGTGCCAACTGTTCGAGAACACTTAGGCTTACGTAATTTGTCAAGTGACTTGTAGAAGCTGAATAATATTTACTTTCTGGATTTTTTTTTTCTTTGCAAGGAAGATATGGGAAGGAAAGGGAGAAAGATGGGAAGGGGGAAAGGGAGGGAAGAAGGGAGGAAGGAAGGAAGGAAGGAAGGAAGGAAGGAAGGAAGGAAGGAAGGAAGGAAGGAAGGAAGGAAGGAAGGAAGGAAGGAAGGAATGCAAAGAGGCAGAAAAGCGGGAGAGAGGGAGAAAAAGATGAAGGGAGGGCAGAGGAAAGAAATAAAAGGAGAAATGATGGGAAGAACATGGGAATTGAAGTGTAAGTATTAAAAGAAAAGGACATTCATAGCATTTTGTTGTTCAATTATGTACAGTTCTGTGCTATAGCAGGCCAGTACTTTTCATAGGGTTTCTCAGCAAAGACACAGCAGCAGTTTACCATTTCCTTCTCTACTAGATTAAAGCAAACAAGGCTAATTGACTTGCCTGGTAGCTAGTAAATGTCTGAGGTCAAATTTGAACTAGTATCTTCCTAACTTCAGGATTTACTGTTCTAGCCACTGAGTCACCCAGCTCCTTCTGTTCATGGTATAGAGTATAGATGTAACTTGAAATCATTTTGGTTTGACCTTTCCTAAAAAGTATTCTTTTGTCTATGGCTCTTGTTGTACATTCACTATATTTGACCCAGGAAGAGGAAGCTTTACATGTCTCTTGGAAGGGATAAGGTTTTTTTGTTGATGAGATAATGAATGTCAGATTTTGGAATTTCTGGAGCACACAGTTGACAAAGTAATGTTTATTGTACACAGAATTGGGAGCCACTTGTTCCAATAAAGTAAGTTATCTTTGTTCTGAAAATCAATTTGGAATTAATCAAGAAAACACAAAACTGGTCAAGTACAAGTACCAGCATTAACACCATGCAGCTAGAGTTAAAAGATATGTCCTTGTTTTTCTTTTAATCATCTATACTTGGACTTTTCTCCCCTGGGAAATGTATTTTATAAAGGTTGGTCCATGTTTTAGGGGAAGTATCTGTCAGGTATTATTTTGAGTCAAAAATATCAAAACATTAAAAATCATAATTTTGGGGAAGGTAAATGAAACAGGTAGGTTGTCTCTCTCTCTTCTTTGCCTGAAAATCTGTATAATTGCTGAGGACATAGTTGAATTAGCAGATATTGTAATCCCTTCATTCCAGAAGTATAACTCCTTCACTTTCCCAAAGGGATGGGGATAATCTTTACGAATGAATTGAAATTTCAAGTCAGTTTGATAGGGTCAAAGCTGCTCAAGATATTAAGAAAATTGTTCTTTGGGTAGGAAAAAGTTTCATCTATGGAAAGAATATTTCCCTTATGAAAAGAGATGACTTGGATCATCTGCATCATTTCTTCCTTCAAGTCAGAGAGCTTGAGATTTTAACAAATTTTGCTTATGGTCAAAGTTCAGAGCTGCAGGGATTTGCACACCTCTACATGACCTCAGATAAATCAAAGAACCTATGACAATTCAGTCTCTCTCATGTCATTAGCTCAACTGTTCAAAAATTGGCAAGACCAGAGTGGAATTAGCAAAAGTCCTCAATTGTAGAATGTTTTTAAAAAGAAAAAAAAATTTATTACTTTCAGTATAATACAGTAACCTAAACTAAACTAATAATGTGTTTTCAGGTTAGGGGTTCAGTGAACCTGTAACAATGAAACTGCAATTATAAGACTGATACTCATTTGTAATTAGCTTCCACATAAATGAGTGTTCTCAAGTGCTTAAAAACAATAAAGGGATGTAAAAGATGCATGGACACGTATGACAGGAAAAAGAGATGGGCTGGTGGGCCAGGCATGGAGGAATAGTGTGGGATAACAGATGGACAGCTCTCCTGTTACCATGGTGTTCACAAAATAGTTGAAGAACCATAAGAAGAGCCCTTGTACTTCCAGAAGATTCTTTTTGGAGATTTTCTTTAAAGACCTGAACGTGAATTGCTCAGGGTTATGGCTGGGGTGCAATCTGCTTTGGTAGAGGAAATACTTACACTGATGAGCTCTTGGATCTATGCCAGTACCCAAATAAAACATGATGGTATCTTCTTGTCTTATAATTGTGCATTACCCAGCATTTTTTCAGAGCTAAACTTCAGTGATCAAAAACAGATGAAATTTTACAGTAAATTTTGTTGTTTAACCCGTCTGGGAATTAGGTCCTAATACTTATCCACTTCAATACAGTTAAAATGATGAACTCAGGACAAAAAAGCAAAACAGCCTTGAGAAAAACCCAGGAGTTAGGCTACAAAGATCTTCTCAGCTCCCCTCATTTTCTTCATTTCCTCCTACTCAGAGGTATGCATCGAGTGAGCTATCATCAATGCCCAGACCACATAGCCCCCTAATCCTGCTGCACCCTGACTCCTAGCTATACAAACATGAACAAAGACAAACCTCACTGCTTTAGTGTCCCTATTTGTTAAGGGGGAAATACTGTACTCCTCTCTTGGTGATGGACAATCAATTGGGGAATAATAAATATATGAACTTCTTGAAAGAAAAAATATCAGTCTATCACTAAGCTGAATACTTTTTGTTTCTGTAACATTTTATAGCTTATAAAGACTTTCTTCTTAGCTTTTTTCATTTGATCATCACAATACCCGTATAACACAGAGAAGGCATGTGTTATGATCTCAATTTCACAGTAAGGAAACAGATTCATAGGTGAAGTGACACCCCTAAGTAGCTAGAACTGCCAGTGCTCTTAGAATGAACCCATTAAACAATCAAACTATCAAATGTTATTGCATGTTGAATATATGCTCGGGCTCTATGGTATGGACTGGAGAAACCAAGAAAAGAATGTAGCAGTCTCTGTCCTCAAATAGGGAAGATAACTTGTGTGTGTATTTATGTGTGGGTCTAGGTGTGACCCAAAATATGGAACTTAACCTCTCTAAGCCTCAGTTTCCTCATTTGTAAAATAGAGATATTAATAGCAGCTGCCTCACAGACTTGTTATAAGGAAGAAATGAAATAAGTTATGCAAACCTTAAAGAATTATAGGCCATCACCTGACAGAAGACAGTTCCTTCACTCAACACTCATTAGCTATTATTTGCAATTTGATAGTACCTGCTCCACATATGGCACTGAGCAAAGAGCCCTCAAATAGGGCTCATATATGCAATACAATGTGAAAACCGTGTCAGACCTTAAAGGCTATTGGAGGAGACAGTGGTACTTCACAGAACAAGTTAGGTAGGAGTCTGCCCAAATTCTCTTGAACTCTGCATCCCAACTGTGTTGTTTAAAACTTTTCCTCTTAAAATATGAGAATAAATGCCACCCACACAATTCAACCTTCACAGCTCCTGCTTAGCCTCACACTTTGCCCAGGATGATCTGAAGTCAAGATGTGGCAAAAGGTTGACAGGTTGTTGGTTGAAGCTCAGAAAACAAGGTCAAAACAGATGTTATTTCTGGAGAGAATAGGAAGGGGTCCAAGGATATAAAAGGCATCAGGAAGGAAGAAATAGGTGTTTTTCCTCTCAGAGTAAAAGTAAGAGAAACTCAAGACATCTGGTCATGAAAAAGCAGAGAAATCCAATATGCATAAGTTGCTGGTAAGAAGACTGCTTTGAGAGCACTGGATTTAATGAAATCAGCTAGTAAGCCATGAAATCAAAGGACTGGGGGGTGGAGGCAGGGGAGGGAGAGCTTGGAGTCTCTGCAGTATCAGCTAGTGCATGTAAACTCAAGGTGGGACCCTTGAGCCTTGGAGTCAAATCAGAAGCTTTGAATGAGGATGTAAGAACCATCTGAACCTTTTGAGGAGCTTCTACATAGGGCTAGTGGCTGCTTTTCAAGGGTGTGCTTAAAATGCATCAAAGTTGGCAGCTCCTCCCCAGAATACCTTCAATAGTTCATGGGGCATGCATCAAAGAAGGTTCCAAAATTATACCTGACTGTCATAGGATCTTAGATTAAACTGAAGAGGACCTCAGAGGTCATTAAGCCCCTACCGTCCTTTACCTTTTTATCCCAATCACAGACACAGGTAAATTTTTATCCCAAAGCAGTATTCCTAAGTATTCAAATAAGGGGATAAGGCATTCATTCGGTCAATAAATCTAATTTTAAAAAATAATTTCCTGAGCTACATTTTTGTAAAAAGTACTACAAGGAATACAAAGATAAATTACTCTTTGGTATTAACTCATTCTACTTTGTATCTTCTATCCGACCTGGTTTTAACTCCACAGACAAAATGCCAATCCCAGGAAAAGTTCACCTTTTCCAAATTCACCAGCATGCTGCTAACTCAAGTCCTAACTGATTCCACCTCTCACACCCTCCTTCTCTCTCCTTGATTGAAGGGTACCAAATTTCTCCAATGTTTTCTTTATAAAGGTCAAAAACTGGACTCAACTCACTCCCCTTTGCATTCACTGCCCTCCCTGTTTCAACTTCATGGAACAAGATGCATCCCATGCAGGGTAGTATCTCGTGGTCTGAACAACCCCCCACACACACCTATCCTGACTCCTTATGTGTGCTGTCTCCCTTTTTAGATGCTAAGCCCTTTGAAGGCAAGAAATTGTCTATTCACTATATCCCTTGTACTTAGCACAGACCTGATACATTTGTTGCTGTCTAGTTGGGTCTGACTCTTCTTGATGCTATTGACTATGGTATGCCAGGTCCTGTATCCTCTGTCTCTGGAAATGGGTACTAGTACCTCTGATGTAATGGTTGTTGTGCCCTTTATAGGACTGCTTTCTACCTTTGGGGTCCATTTGATCTACCTAATTCTCATCTGTGGCTCCAAAAAGCTGTGCCATCAGGCACAGCAGCCACACCCCTGTAAACCATTTTGGAAGATGGGCTAAAGCAGGTTGAGAGTAACGGGTGATTTAGAGGATTTTCTACTCCAAGCATGTGAAGATATCCCTTGATGGAATGGGCAGAGAAGAACAATTTATTCAAGAGCCATGAAGGTGAGTGAACCTCACTAGTCCCTCAGAGGTACTAGTACCCATTTCCAGAGATAGAGGATAAAGGACCTGGCATACTATGGTCAATAGTATCATGAAGAGTCAGACCCAACTGGACAGCAACAAATGTATCAGATCTGTGCTATGTGCTAGGGATATAGTGACTAGACAATTTCTTGCCTTCAAAGGGCTTAGCATCTAAAAAGGGTGAGTGAAGCAGGTGCTGGGGAGCTCTTAGTGCTTCATTAGATATCAAAGAGACCAAGGTCAGCCTCGGCATTTTAAGTCATCACCAGTCATGTTGACTCCATCCTGCTTGGACAGTCGGTGGTTCTGGAAAAGAGAATGAGGATGACAATTTCGTGCAACTCTGCCTTGTTTAAATCCAATTTATGTGCAAATCAAAAGACATAACCATACCATTTTATCATTTGTACCTTTAAAGACCTG
Organism: Antechinus flavipes; assembly: GCF_016432865.1. NCBI lineage: Eukaryota > Metazoa > Chordata > Mammalia > Dasyuromorphia > Dasyuridae > Antechinus > Antechinus flavipes. The sequence goes on from NC_067398.1 coordinate 361,039,726, forward strand.
TTGTGATGGGCAAGTGATAAAGCAGCAGGTGCAGACACCCTGGGAACCGTAGTCACAACCCTATACACAGGTGGCCCAAGCTGAAACCAGCAGTGGGATTTGGCAGTCTCTTAGCCTTTAAGGATCACATTGCTCACCTCCAGGTGTAAGGAAGGGGCTAGAAAAGGTGCCCTAAAATTTGTCTACTTACCCAATCCTTGCCTGATTACTAAGGCAGGCAAGAATCCTGTCCTGTGGTCAAAATGCTAAAAAAAAAAAAAGTACGAAAAACTTCAGCAAAGCTAATTCCACTCACCATCAGTACACGGAATGTGTGCACACTTATAGACAACACAAAATCTAGTAGACCTGAAAGGCTAATAGCTCTTGTTGCAAGAGAACTCAACAAGTATTGCATCCAAATGGCATCGCTAAGTGAAACAAGGTTGGCAAATAAAGGCTGCCTTACTGAAGTCAGAGTTGGATACACATTTGTGGCCACATTAAAGGGGAGAGTCACGAAGTTGCTGTAGGTTTTACAATCAAAACTAATTTAGTTAATAAGCTCACGTGCCTTCCAAAAGGAATGTATGACAGACTCGTGACAATAAAATTGTCTGTGCTGTGGAGCTTACAGAAAACACATTGCCTCTACCATCAGTGCCTATGCTCCCACCATGATGAGGTCAAAGAAAAATATTCACAAAGACACAAAGACCCTCATCTTTAATGTTCCAAAAAAAGACAAGCTTATAATTCTGGGTAACTTTAATGCTAACACATACTCAAGCTACCAGAAATAGTAAGGCGTCCTTGGGAGAAATAGAGTTAAATAACAATAGCAATGGTCACTAACTACCGAATCCTTGTGTATCTTAGAATGTTCTCATGACCAACATGGTCTTCCATTTATCTAAATACAATAAAATTTCATGAATGTACTCTCACAGCAAACATTGGCATTTAATTGACTGTGTGATTGTAAGGAGAAGAAACAGACCTGATGTGAGAGTGACAAAGGCAATGTGTGGTACAGAGCTCTGGATTGATGACAGATTTATCCTATCCAAGCTAAATATTTACATTCAACAAAAACAGTGCCCTCAAGGCAAAAAAGATTACTTGAAGAATTAATGTCAACAGATTAGAACACTTCTCTGAGAGGGAAGAGTTTTTTGCTAACTTGCAGGGTAAGTTGAGCCAATATATAGTTGTCAACAGTAGAGCAGAAAAGGAATGGAAAACTTTCAGAGATTTTGTGTACAGTACTGCATTTGCTCTTCTGGGTCAGAACACACACATACATAAAGATGAAAATGATGGGGAAATTCAGAAGTTGCTAAATGAAAAATGAGAAGTCCACAAGATATAACAGCAGGATAGTTCATCCATCTCTAAGAAGGTAGCATTCAATTCCATCAAAAGTAAAGTACAGTCAAAACTTAGAGAGATGGTAGATTCTTGGCTCAGTAAGAAGATAGATGACATTCAATTTTATGTTGTTAGTAAAAATCCAAAGCATTTTTATGATGCACTGAAGGCTATTTATGAGCCAAAGACCTATGGTGCATCTCAACTACTCAGTGCCGATGGAACCACATTGATTAGTGATAAGGACATGATCCTACAGAAATGGGTTGAACACTTCCACAGTGTTCTTAACAAACCATTATCAATCACTGCTGAAGCCACTGACTTGATCTCAGATTGAAATCAATCACTCCCTAGCTGAAGTTCCAATGGAAGAAGAGGTTTTGCACGCTATTAGACCACTTTTGTGTGGCAAATCACCTGGTACTGATTCTATTGCAGCTGATATTTACAAGTTGTGGGGGTCCATTGCACATACAAAAATTGACCAAAATTTCCAGACTCTATAGCAAGAGGAGATTATGCCTCAAGAGTTCAAGAATGCCTCCATTGTCCATCTCTATAAAAGTAAACGGAATGGATTGTCCTGTGATAATCACTGGGGAGGATGGGGGTCTCTTTCTTAGTCATTGCTGGAAATTTTTTTGCCAGATTCTCCCTTAATAAACTGATCCTACACCTGGAAGAAGGTTATATATCTGAGAGCCAGTGTAACTTCAGAAGGGGCAGAGGAACAGTCAATACAGGTTTGCTGCCCAACTTCCAAGAGAAATGCTAGGAGTAGAACAGAGGTCTGTATACAACATTGGTAAATCTGACCATAGCCTTAAACACTGTCAGTCATGAGGGTTTATGGGAAATTATGTCAAAATTTGGTTGCCCAAAGAAGTTCATCAGCTTATTGCATGCCATTTTCATGATGGCACACACTTGCCCAGATTGTGGACGATGGACAATGCTCTTGAGCTTTCCCAGTCACCAATGGAGTGAAGCAAAACTGTGTGCTCACTCCCATGCTATTTAACATGATGTTGTCAGCCATGTTGTCAAATGCCTTCAATGACGACAAACATGACATTAAAGTCAACTACCACACTGATGGTAAATTCAACTTGAAAAGGTTACAAGCCAAAAACTAAAGTGGAAGGAGGGTTGACGCATGATTTTGCAGATAATTGTGCCCTCCGTGCAGCCTCTGAAGCTTACATGCAACAAAGGGTGGTGGATCAATTCTCTGATGCTTGTCTAATTTTGGCCTAACAATTAAGCAAGAAAACACAGGTACTCCATCAGTCAGCACCACACCATACAAATGTGGAACCATCAGTTATAGCAAACTGAGAAGTTTTGAATGCTATGGATAAGTTCACTTTCACAGTATATTTTCCAGATGTGGATTGCAGTTGATAATGAGGCTGATACATATGACTTATTGCCAGAGGTAGATTAATATTTGGGAGCTCCAAAGAAAAGTTCCAGAGAAAATACCAAATTAAACAGCTACAGAACCATTGTTCTGACTTCATTGTTGTATGCCTACAAAACCTGGACAGTACACCAATGCCATGCCAGGAAACTGAATCACTTCCATTTGAATTGCCTTAGAAAGACTTTGACAATCACTGGCAGAGTAAGATACCAGACACCGAGGTCCTTTCTTGAGCTAAACTGTCAAGAATTCAAACTCTACTGCAGAGAACACAACTCTGTTGAGCTGTCTATATTTTTGAATGCCAAATATATGCTTGCCAAAAAGATTATTTCATGGAGAACTCACACAGAGCAAGTTCTCACATGGTGGTAAGAAAAAGTGACCCAAAAATACTCTCAAAGTCTCTCTTAAGAACTTTAGAATTGATTGTATGAAATAGGAGATACTAGCACAGGACTGCCCCATGTGGTAAGCCCTCATCAGAAAAAGTGCTGTGTTCTATGATTAAATGAGAATTGAAGTAGTTTAGAAGAGATGTGAGATGAGCAAAGTTAAAGAAGCCACCCCAAATGTTCGCAGGGACAATTTGTGTCCAACCTGTGGCAGAGTATTCTGAGCTCATATTGGTCTGATCAGCCATAGTAAGATATATTGACTTGATTCTAAAATAGTGATGTCATTTTGATAATCTTCACGAATGAAGGATAATAACACTATATGGAAGACTAAGTTAATATTAGACTATCCATCTCATTTTCTGCTACTCCTTTTCCCCTTTGGTTTCAATCTTTCCCAACATTAGGGTTTTTTCCAATGAGTCCTGTCTTCTCATTATCTGGCCAAAGTATTTAAGCTTCAGCTTCAGTTTTTGACCTTCCAGTAAATAGTCTGAATTAATTTAAATATTGATTGATTTGATCTCCTTATTCTCCAAGGACCTCTCAAAAGTCTTCTCCAGCACCACAATTTAAAAATATAAGTTTTCTTTATAATCCAGCTCTCACAGCTGTACATTGTTACTGGAAAAACCCTAGGTTTTGACAAAGCCTGTCACATAATGGATGCTTAATAAATGTTTATTGGATAGGAATAAAACACAGTCACTGTTCCCAGGAACTTTTACAGCCTAATGGAGTAGACATATACAATTCATTGAAATGCAAAATACTCTATGTTGTAAAATTCACAAATATACTATAGAATACTACTTCATATTTCTGTAGCACCTGAAAATATGCAAAGCATTTTATTCACCACTGTCCTATGAGGCAGATAATGTGAGTATTATTATCCCCACTTTCCAACTGAGGAAACTGAGGCTCAGAAAAGTTAAGCGATTTCCCTGAGTAACTATTAGAACCAGATCTTCTGAATCCATCACAGCTTCATCAGGGATTTAAAAAAAAGAGGGATCTCATTTCTTTCTAAGGATGGTAGAGAAGACTTCCTAGAATAGGTAGCATTTGAATAGTTCAGATTTTTACAGCTGCAGTTGGCAAAGGAGAGACTAAGTCAAAGGGACCCAAGAGAGCAGTCATAGAGATGGGAAACTCTAAGGCGTGTTTGACTAACTTAATAGTCAGCCACTATGCACATATGAATATAGGTTAGATTGGGAGAAGTGATGAAGGACCTTGATTGCTAGGCTAGTGAGCCCATTGAACTTTCATTATTCTTTGGATATTGGAAAGCCATTGAATATTTTTGAGCAGGGAGATAATATAATTAACCTGACAATCATATGCAAGATAGATTGAAGGGGGGGAGAAACTGAAGGCAAAGAAAAGAGGTAAAGGACTTTGTAATCATCCAGACAAGTGATAAGGACTTTAACTGCCATAGTAGCAGTGGGAGTAGAAAGGAAGGGATGAATGCAAGAGACATTGTAAAGGAAGAAATCACAAAAAGTAGCAACTAATTAAATGGAGGGAGCAAGGTGGGAGAGCTTTAAAAATGTCTTTGTGGTGGTATGATTTTTGCTTTGTTAAGAATGCAATTTTAAAAGAGGGAATTAAGCATTCCTATAGACACTACTGTGTGGCAGGGATTATGCTAAGTATTTTTTACCTCATGATGACTCTTCCACCTGGGTGCTATTATTATCCCCATTTTATACTTGAGGAAAATGAGGCGAATGAAGTGGAAGTGGCCTGTCCTGAGTCATACAGTTAGCAAATATATGAGGCTACATTTGAACTTGAGTCTTCCTGACTCCAGACGCAGCACTCTATCCACAAAGCCACCATTTTCCTTTCAAAAAATCTTTCTTGAATTACATTATTTTTATCTCACCTACATTTCTTAATATAGCCTTTCTCCTTCCCAATTCTAGAGAACTATTCTTTCTAGGAGAATAAAAAATAAGAATTAAAACAAAGATTAAAAATACAAGCAAAAATGGGAAAAGAATAAAAAAAAAAGATGAAAAATACAAGTTCAACAAAACTAACCAACATTTTTTAAAAGTCTGACATTCAGTGCAGTATCCTATAGACCCCACCAAAGAAGCAAAGTGGGGTAGGTAGGAGATTTTCTTATCTCTCTTCTTTGGAGCCAAGTTTGTTCTTTGTCATTCTGCAACATTGTTTTAGTTTCTGTTATTATTGTTTTCACTTACTTAGCATAAACATTGCATACATTGTTTTCCTGGTTCTTCTGACTGCAGTTAACAAGTCATATATTCCCCTGTTCTTCCCTACCTCTCTGTAGTCATATTCATCATTTCTTATAGCATAATAAAGGCAATTGTGTAGTGCAGTAAAGAGAGTACCCCGTCTGGAGTCAGGAAGACTTTTGTTCAAATCTACCCTCAGACACTTACTAGCTGTATGATCCTGGGCAAGTCATTTAATCCTGCTTGCCTCAGTTTTCCCATCTATAAAATGAACTGAAAAAGGAAATGGCAAATCATTGCAGTATCTTTGCCAAGAAAAGCCCAAATGAGGCTATGAAGAATCAGACGTGACTGAACATAATTTCTGCTTTGTTTCTGGAAACAACCACATATAAAGAAACAATGAAATATTGAGAGAGACAGATAGACAGATGCCATCAATTACCATATATTGAAACTTTGTTGTTGTCCTTCTTGGAGTATATGCCCAGCAATGTGATGTCTGACTGAAAAGATGATCTTTTGGTCACTTAGTTGGCTCAATTCCAGAATATAGAGGTTGTACTTTGAAATTTATTTTCTCATCTGATCCTCACAGCAGTCTTGTGAAATAGATAGGGGCACATCAGTTGGAGAATGGCTGAATAAGTTACAGCATATGAATTTTATGGAATATAATTGTTCTATAAGAAATAATCAGCAGGATGATTTCAGAAAGACCTGGAGAGACTTACATGAACGGATACTAAGTGAAACGAGCAGAACCAGAACATCATTGTACATGGCAACAAGATTATTCTATGATCAATTCTGATGGCTGTAGCTCTCTTAAACAATGAGATGATTCAAACTAGTTCCAATAGATTTGTGATGGAGAGAGCAATCTACACCCAGAGAGAGCATTATAGGTACTTAATGTGGATCACCACATGGTATTTTCCACCTTTTTGTTGTTTACTTGCTTTTTTTCTTTCTCATTTTTTACTATTTGATCTGATTTAGCTTGTGCAGCATGATAAATGTAGGAATAGGTTTAGAAGAATTGCACATGTTTAAACTATAGTGGATTATTTGCTGTCTAGGAGAAGGGGGAGGTATGAAGGGAGGGAGACAAATTTAGAGCAGAAGGTTTTACAAGTTGAAAACTATCTTTGCATGTATTTTGAAAATAAAAGACTATTATTAAATTTTTTTTAACAAAATAGTCAGGGACATATTGTGATTATGAGAAAGGAAGCTAGGTGATTTCCTCCAGGTGAACTGCTGATAGTAAATTCAGAAGAAAAATCAAGGTTTTTCTTTTCACAACCCTGTTTATACACAAGTATAAGAATTGTATCAATTAAGCAGTTTAACTGTTTTTCACATTTGAGTTTTAGAATCATTACTTAATAGTCATACCTCATACATGTTGGACAGCCATCTACACTGGGCATGTGGAAAAGAGAATCTCCCTTAACAGGTTGGCTTTCTCTTGAGAGGTGCTGAGGGATACCAGGTCTTCTTGGGTGGTTTTCTCTTCCCAAATAAACAGTCATATGACACAATGTCTGAAAGTTCAGAAGTTTTCCTGATTCTGTTGGCCCCTTGCCCCTACCCTACTGCAAACCTAGCACAAGTACAGTTTCACCCAGCATTTTGCTTTGCTTCATTTCCATCTCCAATACTACCAGCTAGGCCTTATGGAGGGTGATGAGCTCATTGTGCCCACTTGTTTGGCACCAGCCACTTGAGGCAATTGGTTGGACTTCCTTCTTTCTGCCAAAGAAAACTCAGAGACTGGGAAGATTGCCTGGGTCTTCCTCCAGTATGTTGGCCCAACCCCAAAACAGGCAGTGAGGTACCCTCTGAGAGGGACTCCTTCTCCCAAAATGAGATTCCTTTACAAACTCTGGGCAAAGACCTCAATTGTCAGAATCTACAAAAAAAGAAATTCGTATCAAGAGCATCATGTGAGCTGATGCTAGAGCCCAGAAGAGGAAGAGGGCCCTCTGTTTCAGGAGGCAGTTCCTTATAGATGACTTATATCCCAATCTTCTTTACACTAGACATTTATAATGAATTCAAGAATTATCAACCTTTGAGCTGGAATGGATGTTTTTATTTAAAAACTCAGAACTTTTCCTCTCCACAGAAATGCAAAGTCTTATGCCAATTCCTCATCATGACATGAAGGAGATCATGAGTTCTCAAAAGGCTTTGCCAAGCAAGTGGTAGCTCTGTCTGCTTCTACCATGCTGGATAGGTTTCCAGTATGGTCCCAGGAACACATTGTGTCTGCTTTTTGAAAACCAGAATAAGTTTTTGAGAACTCAAAGAAGGCAGGGCTCATTGCTAATGAGTAAGTTGAACACTTGGAGAGAAATTCTTTGATTATATCATCCCTGAAATAGGAAAATACAAAATGGTGCCTTAGTCTTGCACTTACCATTTCTGTTTCTTCAGGGACAGTGACAAAGGAATGGAAAAGAGGACAGAATACAAGGGTGGTAAGAATCACTCAGCTTTTAGGCCATGTATAAATATTAATTTTAAATATAATTTAATTTAAATGTAAGATCCTTTTCTAATTGTACACTGATTCATATCATCCTTGATATTCCCACCATAAACAAAACCAGAAAAAAGAAAGAAGTTACAATGAAATTGAAGGAGGCTTTAGATGTGTTCCTTAGATTTGAAAAAAGTAGTGAGCAGAATTATTTTTATTGTGTAGAATACCAAATGCAACAACAAAGATCATAGCCTAGAACATTTTATTCTCTCACTTTGCAATATTTATAAGTGTTTGTAAAAAAAAAATCAGGATAATAATTGTTGCTTATGATCCAATAGCAAAAGATAAAGGCAAGAAATTATATAAAGAACTTGATAAAACCCTGTAAATGAAATCAGCCTATACTTTGATACTTGATGATGTCAATGAAAAAGAATATGGGAAAGAATGGGGAAAAAATGCTAGATGTGACTTAGAAATAAAGAATGAGAGAGACTCAAGATTTGTAGAAGGCTCAAGAGCCTCATGACTAATTACTACTTTATTTTAGCAAAGAAGTGAAAAGCATAATATATAGTGAGCACCAAATAGCATTATAAGAATAGGAAATTCATTACCTTACTAATTCCTGGGATTATGGGAGACATTCCTGAATCAGATATCTGAGTGCAGACTGACCACCGACTAGTTAGAACAAAAGTAAAAATTAATATAAAGCCAAAGAAAAATAAAAAGGATAAAAAATTTGGCATCCAATTAAAATAATTTCAACTGACCTATTTAAATAAGCAACTGAAGGTGAAAACAAAGGAAAACAGGTGGGACAAAGGACATTGACACCTATTATTAAATTTTCATTTACATGTTTAAGGAGTACGGATTGAAGAATACCAAAAGAGCCTAAAAACCACCGATGGTAGCAAACATTTGATTTACTAATTAAACAAAAAAATTGTGGTAACTAAGGACATGTTTGGATAAGGAATTTTAGAATTCTTTAACATGAAGGTGGTACATTTGTAGGGTGATAGCAAGATAAACTGTATGACCATCTCTATGAGTGGGAGAAGAGTATGTTAAGAGGCTAAGTTGTTAGGGTATTCGAAGAAGAATCAAAATCTATGTTGATATCTCCTAATATAAGAACAGGAGTTGAGGAGAAGGAAAAAACTGTATGCCAGGCATCACATTCAATGAGAAAGGAAGGGGAATGATTACTAGGACTTCAAATTCTTGATCCAAATAGCAGGAACCTCAGAGGAAGAGACATTATTGAATGAAGGAGGAAGAGAGAGAACTCTGAAATAACAATGCTTCAATGGACCAAGAAAAATGGGGGAAGGCACTGCCACTATTAGAAAAGGTAGCCAGTAGCGCTATGTCATCAGGGAAAAATCAGATTTCAGTGAGAGCTAGTAGATAAAAAGAGAAAGGAATAGATTTAAGAAGAAGAGAGTGTGTTGCCTAAGGAACAGGTGTGCCAGAGGGTACAGTGGAAGAACTGGGTGAAATTAGGATGAAGCTTTGAGGTAAAATGGTTGAGAGGGATGGAAATGAGGAATTGAGTGATAAAGGGTATTAAATGGAGTTTGTATGAAGATCTATGGGAATTCAGTCACTAGGGCAAGAAGGGTATGATCAACTAAAGAATGTCAGAATCTTGATATAGTAATAGAGAACAAATGACCCCTAACCACTAAGGTCAACCACGGCTTAAAGCAAGATGATTTATGTTTGCTAAAAGTATTCCACAAAGTCATGGAGGAGTTGCTATCTCTGCTAATTTCATCAAGTCCTATAACACAACAGAGATTCACAAATAAAATCGGTAAGCACTCAAAAAAAATATAGCCTAACTAACCAACATACTACATACTAACATAAAAGAAAAATAAAATAAATTCCTACTTTCCAGACTATGAAAGGCAATTGATGTCTTTGACAGATACTGCCATTAGTTAGGCCTAGAGCTTAACAGGAGAAAGAGAATGGATGGGTTATCTTTAGAAAATGGAAAAATTCTCTTAATAAATCCAAACTTCTTCCTGAAGTAAGGGTCTATTTTCTAAGAAAAGTAATCATCCAGTCATCTTTCATTTATATCAGTCATGGATATACTTCAGCATTTTTTTTTTAAAAATCAAAATTCAGAATCACCCAAAGAATAATGGAGTAGCATAGTAGTTGTGAGTTGGCTACAACACATTACAAATAAGAAATTACAAAAAGATATTTGTAAATGACATCATTAAAGAAATGTATAATAAAAACCTTGAAGAAATCTTCTGGACAAGATAGTTGACTGAAGAGTTGCAGTCAGACCAGCTCCCATATTGCTACTCCATCAAAAATCTAAAAATAGTATCAAATCAAATAATGATCAAGAAATCCAATGAGAATTTACATTAAGAGACTTCTTTTATGACTGAACTGAATAAGAACTCATTCAGTAACTTATAGGAAAAGGAAAGGAAGCTTGTCAGAAAAGCAAGTCAGGCAAAAAAAAAAAAAAAAAAAAAAAAAAAAAAAAGAATAGTGTTCCAGCATAATCAAAGATTGACCAGAGACATTTGTATCCTGCAATATTCTTTTTTGAAATTCAACAAGAACAAAGTCTAAAAAGAGAAAGCTTAGGGGTGTTCAAGCATTTACAGCTTGCATCCTGAAATCAAATTAGTATGGCAGTGACTGGTGAGGTAAATCCAGGACTCTGAACTTCCAATATCCATTGAGGGAGGGAAGAAAGAGAAAAGTCCCTAATTCCATGAGGTATAAGTCAATGCAGTGATACCATCCAAAAACATAGCAAAGGAGAAGACTGCCCATGGTTTTAAAAAAAAAACCAGGAATGAAGGGTAGCAAAAACAGAAGAATAAACAGACTATGTTAACCACTGTAAAGAACCACTGTTCAGAGACAGAAGGTAAATTACGAGCCCTTGAACCACAGCATAACAAGCAGAACTCAACCACATTCACCCAGTATGGGAAGGAACCTGGAAGCACCACCCCAATGGCATTGTGAAGCCTCTATTGCCTGTAGGGGAAACTTAGGACAATCTCCCTTTTGCCATAAGAGCAGACCTCAACCTTTAAAATAAGCAAAAACAGCAAAAAGAGTTCTGACTATAGATAGCTATTGTGAATATCCAGAAAAATAGACCTCAATCCCTGAGGAAAATAAAGGCAAAACAGCTCCAGGTAAAACCTCAAAGGGTGATATGAGTTGCTCTTCAACTCAAAGGGCTCTCTTGGAAGAATGCAAAAAGGATCTTAAAAGAAAATTAGAAGAAAATGGGGAAAGGAAATGAGAGCTTTGCAAGAGTTTGGAAATGGTAGCACAGAAATTATCTGAAGAAAACTCCTTAAAAATAGATTTTGTGAAATGGAAAAAGAAAACTCCTCCTTGAAAAACAGAATTGGTAAAATGTAAAAAGAAAACGACTCCCCCCAAAAGTAGAATTGGTGAAATGGAGGGAAAATCCAATGAAAAAACAATTCGTTTAAAAGTTTAATTGGCTAAATGCAAAAAGAAATTTTTAAAAAGCGAACTGAAAAAAATTCACTAAAAATTAGAGCTGAGAAAATGGAAGAGAATGACTCAATGAGACACCAAGAATCAGTCAAACAAATTTTAAAAAGTAGAAGAGAATGTAAAATACTTCATCAGAAAAGCATCTGACCTGGAAAATAAATCCAGGAGAGGCAATCTAAGAATTATTGGCCTACCTGAAAACCATAATGAAAAAAAGGACCTCGGCAACACCTTTCAAGAAATCATCAAGGAAAACTGCCCTCATGTTCTAGAACTAGAGTTAAAAAGTCATTGAAAGGATCCAGCAATCATCTTCTGAAAGAGATCCTAAAATGAAAACTCCAAGGAATATTGTAGCCAAATTTCAGAATTATCAGATCAAGGAGAAAATACTGCAAGCAATCAGAAAGAAACCATTCAAATATCGAGGAACCACAATCAGGATTAACCAGGACCTAGCAGCATCCACTCTAAGGACTAAAGGACCTGGAATATGATATTCTGGAGGGCAAAGGAATTTGGACTGCAGCCAAGAATCAACTATCCAGCAAAATGAAACATGATCTTTCAGAAGAAAAGATGGATATTCAACAAAATAGGGAAATTTCATTTATTTTTGATGAAAAGAACAGAGCTGAACAGAAAATTTGATCATCAAATACAGAATGCAAAAGAAGCATTAAAAGGTAAAAAGAGAAGGAAAAAAACTATGTTTTTTTTTTATATATATAAATTTTATTTTATTTAATAATAACTTCGCATTGACAGAATCCATGCCAGGATAATTTCTACATGACATTATCCCTTGCAATCACTTATGTTTCGTTTTTTTCCCCTCCCTCCCTCCTCCCCCCCCCCCCCCAGGATGGCAAGCAGTCCTATATATGCTAAACATGTTGCAGTATATCCTGGATATAATATATGTTTGCAGAACCGAACAGTTCTCTTGTTGCACAGGGAGAATTGGATTCAGAAGGTAAAAATAACTCGGGAAGAAAATCAAAAATGCAAATAGTTCACATTCATTTCCCAGTATTTCTTCTTTGGGTGTAGCTGTTTCTGTCCATCATTTCTCCAATGAAACTCAGTTAAGTCTCTTTGTCAGAGAAATCCACTTCCATCAGAATACATCCTCATACAATATCGTTGTCGAAGTGTATAATGATCTCCTGGTTCTGCTCATCTCACTTAGCATCAGTCCATGTAGGTCTCTCCAAGCCTCTCTGTATTCATCCTGTTGGTCATTTCTTACAGAACAATAATATTCCATAACATTCATATACCACAATTTACCCAGCCATTCTCCAATTGATGGGCATCCATTCATTTTCCAGTTTCTAGCCACTATAAACAGGGCTGCTACCAACATTTTGGCACATACAGGTCCCTTTCCTTTTTTTAGTATCTCTTTGGGATATGAGCCCAATAGAAACACTGCTGGATCAAAGGGTATGCACAGTTTGATAACTTTTTGGGCATAATTCCAGATTGCTCTCCAGAATGGTTGGATTCGTTCAGAACTCCACCAACAATGCATCAGTGTCCCCGTTTTCCCGCATCCCCTCCAACATTCATCATTATTTTTTCCTGTCATCTTAGCCAATCTGACAGGTGTGTAGTGATATCTCAGAGTTGTCTTAATTTGCATTTCTCTGATCAATAGTGATTTGGAACACTCTTTCATGTGAGTGGTAATAGTTTCAATTTCATCATCTGAAAATTGTCTGTTCATATCCTTTGACCATTTATCAATTGGAGAATGGCTTGATTTTTTATAAATTTGAGTCAGTTCTCTATATATTTTGGAAATGAGGCCTTTATCAGAACCTTTAATTATAAAGATGTTTTCCCAGTTTGTTGCTTCCCTACTAATCTTGTTTGCATTCATTCTGTTTGTACAAAGGCTTTTTAATTTGATATAATCAAAATTTTCTATTTTATGATCAGTAATGGTCTCTAGTTCATCTTTGGTCACAAATTTCTTTCTCCTCCACAAGTCTGAGAGATAAACTATCCTATGTTCCTTTAATTTATTTATAATCTCGTTCTTTATGCCTAGATCATGGACCCATTTTGATGGTGTTAAGTGTGGGTCCTTGCCTAATTTCTGCCATACTAATTTCGAGTTATCCCAGCAGTTTTTATCAAATAATGAAATCTTATCCCAAAAGTTAGATTCTTTGGGTTTGTCAAATACTAGATTGCTATAGTTGACTATTCTGTCTTGTGAACCTAACCTTTTCCACTGATCAACTAATCTATTTCTTAACCAATACCAAATGGTTTTGGTGACTGCTGCTTTATAATATAATTTTAGATCAGGTACAGCTAGGCCACCTTCATTTGATTTTTTTTTTCATTAATTCCTTGAGATTCTCGACTTTTTATTGTTCCATATGAATTTTGTTGTTATTTTTTCTAAATCATTAAAATATTTTCTTGGAAGTCTGATTGGTATAGCACTAAATAGATAGATTAGTTTAGGGAGTATTGTCATCTTTATTATATTTGCTTGGCCTATCCAAGAGCACTTAATATTTTTCCAGGTATTTAAGTCTGACTTTATTTGTGCGGAAACTTTTTTGTAATTTTGCTCAAATAATTCCTGACTTTCCTTTGGTAGATAGATTCCCAAATATTTTATGCTATCAACAGTTATTTTGAATGGAATTTCTCTTTGTATCTCTTGCTCTTGGATTTTGTTGGTGGTGTATAAAAATGCTGAGGATTTATGGGGATTTATTCTGTATCCTGCTACTTTGCTAAAATTATGAATTATTTCTAATAGCTTTTTAGTAGAATCTCTGGGGTTCTCTAGGTATACCATCATATCATCTGCAAAGAGTGATAGTTTGGTTTCCTCATTGCCTACTCTAATTCCTTTAATCTCTTTCTCGACTCTTATTGCAGAGGCTAGTGTTTCTAATACAATATTGAATAATAATGGTGATAGTGGGCAACCTTGCTTCACTCCAGATCTTACTGGGAAAGGTTCCAGTTTTTCCCCATTGCATATGATGCTTACTGAAGGTTTTAAATATATGCTGCTAACTATTTTAAGGAAAAGTCCTTTTATTCCTATACTCTCAAGTGTTTTTATTAGGAATGGCTGTTGGATTTTATCAAATGCTTTTTCTGCATCTATTGAGATGATCATATGGTTTTTGTTTGGTTGGTTATTGATATAGTCAATTATGTTAATAGTTTTCCTAATATTGAACCAGCCCTGCATTCCTGGTATAAATCCTACTTGGTCATAGTGTATTATCCTGGGGATGATTTTCTGTAATCTTTTTGCTAATATTTTATTTAAGATTTTAGCATCAATATTCATTAGGGAGATTGGTCTATAATTTTCTTTCTCTGTTTTCAGCCTACCTGGTTTAGGTATCAGTACCATGTCTGTGTCATAAAAGGAGTTTGGTAGGACTCCTCCAATCCCTATTTTTTCAAAAAGATTATTTAGCATTGGAGTTAATTGATCTTTAAATGTTTGATAGAATTCAGGTGTAAATCCATCTGGTCCTGGGGATTTTTTCTTAGGGAGTTGATTGATAGTTTGTTCTATTTCTTTTTCTGAGATGGGAGTGTTTAGGATATTTACTTCTTCCTCTGTTAGTTTAGGCAAACTATATTTTTGGAGGTATTCTTCTATTTCATTTAAGTTGTCTAATTTATTGGCGTAAAGTTGGGCAAAGTAACTCCTAATTATTGCTCTAATTTTCTCTTCATTAGTGGTGAGTTCTCCCTTTTCATTTTTAAGACTAACAATTTGATTTTCCTCTTTCCTTTTTTTAATCAGATTTACTAAGGGTTTGTCTATTTTGTTGGTTTTTTCATAGAACCAACTCTTAGTTTTATTAATTAATTCAATAGTTTTTTACTTTCAATTTTATTGATCTCTCCTTTTATTTTTAGAATTTCAAGTTTAGTGTTTGACTGGGGTTTTTTAATTTGTTCCTTTTCTAGCATTTTTAGTTGCAAGCCCAATTCATTGACCTTCTCTTTCTCTATTTTCTACAAATAGACCTCTAGAGATATGAGATTTCCCCTTATTACCGCTTTGGCTGCATCCCATACATTTTGGTATGATGTCTCATTATTATCGTTTTCTTGGATGAAGTTATTAATTATGTCTATAATTTGCTGTTTCACCCAATCAGTATGAGATTATTTAATTTCCAATTATTTTTTGGTCTACTTTCCCGTGGCTTCTTATTGAATGTAATTTTCAATGCATCGTGGTCTGAAAAGGATGCATTCACTATTTCTGCCTTACTGCATTTGAGTTTGAGGTTTTTATGTCCTAATATATGGTCAATTTCTGTATAAGTTCCATGAACTGCTGAAAAGAAGGTGTACTCCTTTCTGTCCCCATTACATTTTCTCCAGAGATCTATCATATCTAATTTTTCTAGTATTCTATTTACCTCTTTGACTTCTTTCTTATTTATTTTGTGGCTTGATTTATCTAATTCTGAGAGTGCAAGGTTAAGATCTCCCACTATTATAGTTTTACTGTCTATTTCTTCTTGCAGCTCTCTTAATTTCTCTTTTAAGAATTTAGATGCTACACCACTTGGTGCATATATGTTTAATATAGATAGTGCTTCATTATCCATGCTACCCTTTAGCAAGATATAGTACCCTTCCTTATCTCTTTTGATTAGATCAATTTTTGCTTTAGCTTGATCTGAGATCAGGATGGCTACCCCTGCTTTTTTGACTTCACCTGAAGCATAGTAGATTTTGCTCCAACCTTTTACCTTTAACCTGCATGTATCTCCCCACTTCAGGTGTGTTTCCTGTAAACAACATATTGTAGGATTCTGGCTTTTAATCCATTCTGCTAACCGCTTCCTCTTTATGGAGGAGTTTACCCCGTTCACATTTATGGTTAAAATGACCATTTCTGTATTACTTGCCATCTTGTTAACCCCGGTTTATGCTTTTCTCCCTTCTTGCCCCCTTACCCCCCTTCCCAGTATTAAGCTTGTGAGCACCACTAGCTTCTCACAGCCCTCCCTTTTTTAGTATCCCCCTCCCTTAGAGTTCCTCCCCCTATCTTACCCCTTTCCCTCCCAGTTACCATATTCCCTTCCATTTAGCTTATTCCTTCCCTTTTCACTTTTCCCTTCTCACTTTTCAATGAGGTGGGAGAAGTTTCACCATAGATTGAATATGTCTAAAATTTTTCTCTTAAAGCCAATTCTGAAAGCAGTAAAATACTCACTATATTCATCCCTCTCCATTCTTTCTCTCAGATATAATAGGTTTTCTTTGCCTCTTCATGAAATGTAGTACCCCCACTTTCCCCTTTTTCTGGTACAATGTCCTTTCCACATCTAGTTTCTAGAACAAGGTATATCTGTATTCTTTATACATCTTTATAGCCGAAATATAGTTCTCAAGATTAATCTTTACCTTTTTAGATTTCTCTTGAGTTCTGTACTTGTAGATCAAATTTTTTGTTAAGTTCTGGCTTTTTCATCAAAAATAGGTGAAATTCACTTACTTCGTTGAATGTCCATCTTCTTCCCTAGAAAAAGATGCTCAATCTCGCTGGGTAAGTTATTTTTGGTTGCATCCCAAGTTCCTTAGCCTTTCGGAATATCATATTCCAGGCCCTTCGATCCTTTAATGTGGATGTGCCAGATCCTGGGTGATCCTTATTGTGGCTCCTCGATACTTGAATTGGGTTTTTCTAGCTGCTTGCAGTATTTTTTCCTTCATCTGAGGATTCTGGCATTTGGCCACTATATTTCTTGGTGTTTTGATTTTAGGATCCCTTTCAGTAGGGATCGATGAATTCTTGCAATGTCTTTTTAACCCTCTGTTTCTAAGACTTCTGGGCAGTTCTCTTTGATAATTTCCTGGTGAGGAATGTAGCAGAATATAGGGGACTGTAATAATATTATTAAAGAATGTTATAGTTCATTTGTTTAGAATGCTGCTGCCTAAATTAATGGATCTCTATTAATAAATTTTGATTATAAAAACTTTAAGTTTATTTTTGTCATTCATTTATTGGGTGCCAACTGTTCGAGAACACTTAGGCTTACGTAATTTGTCAAGTGACTTGTAGAAGCTGAATAATATTTACTTTCTGGATTTTTTTTTTCTTTGCAAGGAAGATATGGGAAGGAAAGGGAGAAAGATGGGAAGGGGGAAAGGGAGGGAAGAAGGGAGGAAGGAAGGAAGGAAGGAAGGAAGGAAGGAAGGAAGGAAGGAAGGAAGGAAGGAAGGAAGGAAGGAAGGAAGGAAGGAATGCAAAGAGGCAGAAAAGCGGGGAGAGAGGGAGAAAAAGATGAAGGGAGGGCAGAGGAAAGAAATAAAAGGAGAAATGATGGGAAGAACATGGGAATTGAAGTGTAAGTATTAAAAGAAAAGGACATTCATAGCATTTTGTTGTTCAATTATGTACAGTTCTGGGCTATAGCAGGCCAGTACTTTTCATAGGGTTTCTCAGCAAAGACACAGTAGCAGTTTACCATTTCCTTCTCTACTAGATTAAAGCAAACAAGGCTAATTGACTTGCCTGGTAGCTAGTAAATGTCTGAGGTCAAATTTGAACTAGTATCTTCCTAACTTCAGGATTTACTGTTCTAGCCACTGAGTCACCCAGCTCCTTCTGTTCATGGTATAGAGTATAGATGTAACTTGAAATCATTTTGGTTTGACCTTTCCTAAAAAGTATTCTTTTGTCTATGGCTCTTGTTGTACATTCACTATATTTGACCCAGGAAGAGGAAGCTTTACATGTCTCTTGGAAGGGATAAGGTTTTTTTGTTGATGAGATAATGAATGTCAGATTTTGGAATTTCTGGAGCACACAGTTGACAAAGTAATGTTTATTGTACACAGAATTGGGAGCAACTTGTTCCAATAAAGTAAGTTATCTTTGTTCTGAAAATCAATTTGGAATTAATCAAGAAAACAAAACTGGTCAAGTACAAGTACCAGCATTAACACCATGCAGCTAGAGTTAAAAGATATGTCCTTGTTTTTCTTTTAATCATCTATACTTGGACTTTTCTCCCCTGGGAAATGTATTTTATAAAGGTTGGTCCATGTTTTAGGGGAAGTATCTGTCAGGTATTATTTTGAGTCAAAAATATCAAAACATTAAAAATCATAATTTTGGGGAAGGTAAATGAAACAGGTAGGTTGTCTCTCTCTCTTCTTTGCCTGAAAATCTGTATAATTGCTGAGGACATAGTTGAATTAGCAGATATTGTAATCCCTTCATTCCAGAAGTATAACTCCTTCACTTTCCCAAAGGGATGGGGATAATCTTTACGAATGAATTGAAATTTCAAGTCAGTTTGATAGGGTCAAAGCTGCTCAAGATATTAAGAAAATTGTTCTTTGGGTAGGAAAAAGTTTCATCTATGGAAAGAATATTTCCCTTATGAAAAGAGATGACTTGGATCATCTGCATCATTTCTTCCTTCAAGTCAGAGAGCTTGAGATTTTAACAAATTTTGCTTATGGTCAAAGTTCAGAGCTGCAGGGATTTGCACACCTCTACATGACCTCAGATAAATCAAAGAACCTATGACAATTCAGTCTCTCTCATGTCATTAGCTCAACTGTTCAAAAATTGGCAAGACCAGAGTGGAATTAGCAAAAGTCCTCAATTGTAGAATGTTTTTAAAAAGAAAAAAAAATTTATTACTTTCAGTATAATACAGTAACCTAAACTAAACTAATAATGTGTTTTCAGGTTAGGGGTTCAGTGAACCTGTAACAATGAAACTGCAATTATAAGACTGATACTCATTTGTAATTAGCTTCCACATAAATGAGTGTTCTCAAGTGCTTAAAAACAATAAAGGGATGTAAAAGATGCATGGACACGTATGACAGGAAAAAGAGATGGGCTGGTGGGCCAGGCATGGAGGAATAGTGTGGGATAACAGATGGACAGCTCTCCTGTTACCATGGTGTTCACAAAATAGTTGAAGAACCATAAGAAGAGCCCTTGTACTTCCAGAAGATTCTTTTTGGAGATTTTCTTTAAAGACCTGAACGTGAATTGCTCAGGGTTATGGCTGGGGTGCAATCTGCTTTGGTAGAGGAAATACTTACACCGATGAGCTCTTGGATCTATGCCAGTACCCAAATAAAACATGATGGTATCTTCTTGTCTTATAATTGTGCATCACCCAGCATTTTTTCAGAGCTAAACTTCAGTGATCAAAAACAGATGAAATTTTACAGTAAATTTTGTTGTTTAACCCGTCTGGGAATTAGGTCCTAATACTTATCCACTTCAATACAGTTAAAATGATGAACTCAGGACAAAAAAGCAAAACAGCCTTGAGAAAAACCCAGGAGTTAGGCTACAAAGATCTTCTCAGCTCCCCTCATTTTCTTCATTTCCTCCTACTCAGAGGTATGCATCAAGTGAGCTATCATCAATGCCCAGACCACATAGCCCCCTAATCCTGCTGCACCCTGACTCCTAGCTATACAAACATGAACAAAGACAAACCTCACTGCTTTAGTGTCCCTATTTGTTAAGGGGGAAATACTGTACTCCTCTCTTGGTGATGGACAATCAATTGGGGAATAATAAATATATGAACTTCTTGAAAGAAAAATATCAGTCTATCACTAAGCTGAATACTTTTTGTTTCTGTAACATTTTATAGCTTATAAAGACTTTCTTCTTAGCTTTTTTCATTTGATCATCACAATACCCGTATAACACAGAGAAGGCATGTGTTATGATCTCAATTTCACAGTAAGGAAACAGATTCATAGGTGACGTGACACCCCTAAGTAGCTAGAACTGCCAGTGCTCTTAGAATGAACCCATTAAACAATCAAACTATCAAATGTTATTGCATGTTGAATATACGCTCGGGCTCTATGGTATGGACTGGAGAAACCAAGAAAAGAATGTAGCAGTCTCTGTCCTCAAATAGGGAAGATAACTTGTGTGTGTATTTATGTGTGGGTCTAGGTGTGACCCAAAATAGGGAACTTAACCTCTCTAAGCCTCAGTTTCCTCATTTGTAAAATAGAGATATTAATAGCAGCTGCCTCACAGACTTGTTATAAGGAAGAAATGAAATAAGTTATGCAAACCTTAAAGAATTATAGGCCATCACCTGACAGAAGACAGTTCCTTCACTCAACACTCATTAGCTATTATTTGCAATTTGATAGTACCTGCTCCACATATGGCACTGAGCAAAGAGCCCTCAAATAGGGCTCATATATGCAATACAATGTGAAAACCGTGTCAGACCTTAAAGGCTATTGGAGGAGACAGTGGTACTTCACAGAACAAGTTAGGTAGGAGTCTGCCCAAATTCTCTTGAACTCTGCATCCCAACTGTGTTGTTTAAAACTTTTCCTCTTAAAATATGAGAATAAATGCCACCCACACAATTCAACCTTCACAGCTCCTGCTTAGCCTCACACTTTGCCCAGGATGATCTGAAGTCAAGATGTGGCAAAAGGTTGACAGGTTGTTGGTTGAAGCTCAGAAAACAAGGTCAAAACAGATGTTATTTCTGGAGAGAATAGGAAGGGGTCCAAGGATATAAAAGGCATCAGGAAGGAAGAAATAGGTGTTTTTCCTCTCAGAGTAAAAGTAAGAGAAACTCAAGACATCTGGTCATGAAAAAGCAGAGAAATCCAATATGCATAAGTTGCTGGTAAGAAGACTGCTTTGAGAGCACTGGATTTAATGAAATCAGCTAGTAAGCCATGAAATCAAAGGACTGGGGGGTGGAGGCAGGGGAGGGAGAGCTTGGAGTCTCTGCAGTATCAGCTAGTGCATGTAAACTCAAGGTGGGACCCTTGAGCCTTGGAGTCAAATCAGAAGCTTTGAATGAGGATGAAAGAACCATCTGAACCTTTTGAGGAGCTTCTACAAAGGGCTAGTGGCTGCTTTTCAAGGGTGTGCTTAAAATGCATCAAAGTTGGCAGCTCCTCCCCAGAATACCTTCAATAGTTCATGGGGCATGCATCAAAGAAGGTTCCAAAATTATACCTGACTGTCATAGGATCTTAGATTAAACTGAAGAGGACCTCAGAGATCATTAAGCCCCTACCGTCCTTTACCTTTTTATCCCAATCACAGACACAGGTAAATTTTTATCCCAAAGCAGTATTCCTAAGTATTCAAATAAGGGGATAAGGCATTCATTCGGTCAATAAATCTAATTTTAAAAAATAATTTCCTGAGCTACATTTTTGTAAAAAGTACTACAAGGAATACAAAGATAAATAACTCTTTGGTATTAACTCATTCTACTTTGTATCTTCTATCCGACCTGGTTTTAACTCCACAGACAAAATGCCAATCCCAGGAAAAGTTCACCTTTTCCAAATTCACCAGCATGCTGCTAACTCAAGTCCTAACTGATTCCACCTCTCACACCCTCCTTCTCTCTCCTTGATTGAAGGGTACCAAATTTCTCCAATGTTTTCTTTATAAAGGTCAAAAACTGGACTCAACTCACTCCCCTTTGCATTCACTGCCCTCCCTGTTTCAACTTCATGGAACAAGATGCATCCCATGCAGGGTAGTATCTCGTGGTCTGAACAACCCCACACACACACCTATCCTGACTCCTTATGTGTGCTGTCTCCCTTTTTAGATGCTAAGCCCTTTGAAGGCAAGAAATTGTCTATTCACTATATCCCTTGTACTTAGCACAGACCTGATACATTTGTTGCTGTCTAGTTGGGTCTGACTCTTCTTGATGCTATTGACTATGGTATGCCAGGTCCTGTATCCTCTGTCTCTGGAAATGGGTACTAGTACCTCTGATGTAATGGTTGTTGTGCCCTTTATAGGACTGCTTTCTACCTTTGGGGTCCATTTGATCTACCTAATTCTCATCTGTGGCTCCAAAAAGCTGTGCCATCAGGCACAGCAGCCACACCCCTGTAAACCATTTTGGAAGATGGGCTAAAGCAGGTTGAGAGTAACGGGTGATTTAGAGGATTTTCTACTCCAAGCATGTGAAGACATCCCTTGATGGAATGGGCAGAGAAGAACAATTTATTCAAGAGCCATGAAGGTGAGTGAACCTCACTAGTCCCTCAGAGGTACTAGTACCCATTTCCAGAGATAGAGGATAAAGGACCTGGCATACTATGGTCAATAGTATCATGAAGAGTCAGACCCAACTGGACAGCAACAAATGTATCAGATCTGTGCTACGTGCTAGGGATATAGTGACTAGACAATTTCTTGCCTTCAAAGGGCTTAGCATCTAAAAAGGGTGAGTGAAGCAGGTGCTGGGGAGCTCTTAGTGCTTCATTAGATATCAAAGAGACCAAGGTCAGCCTCGGCATTTTAAGTCATCACCAGTCATGTTGACTCCATCCTGCTTGGACAGTCGGTGGTTCTGGAAAAGAGAATGAGGATGACAATTTCGTGCAACTCTGCCTTGTTTAAATCCAATTTATGTGCAAATCAAAAGACATAACCATACCATTTTATCATTTGTACCTTTAAAGACCTGTTGTGATGGGCAAGTGATAAAGCAGCAGGTGCAGACACCCTGGGAACCGTAGTCACAACCCTATACACAGGTGGCCCAAGCTGAAACCAGCAGTGGGATTTGGCAGTCTCTTAGCCTTTAAGGATCACATTGCTCACCTCCAGGTGTAAGGAAGGGGCTAGAAAAGGTGCCCTAAAATTTGTCTACTTACCCAATCCTTGCCTGATTACTAAGGCAGGCAAGAATCCTGTCCTGTGGTCAAAATGCTTAAAAAAAAAAAAAGTACGAAAAACTTCAGCAAAGCTAATTCCACTCACCATCAGTACACGGAATGTGTGCACACTTATAGACAACACAAAATCTAGTAGACCTGAAAGGCTAATAGCTCTTGTTGCAAGAGAACTCAACAAGTATTGCATCCAAATGGCATCGCTAAGTGAAACAAGGTTGGCAAATAAAGGCTGCCTTACTGAAGTCAGAGTTGGATACACATTTATGGCCACATTAAAGGGGAGAGTCACGAAGTTGCTGTAGGTTTTACAATCAAAACTAATTTAGTTAATAAGCTCACGTGCCTTCCAAAAGGAATGTATGACAGACTCGTGACAATAAAATTGTCTGTGCTGTGGAGCTTACAGAAAACACATTACCTCTACCATCAGTGCCTATGCTCCCACCATGATGAGGTCAAAGAAAAATATTCACAAAGACACAAAGACCCTCATCTTTAATGTTCCAAAAAAAGACAAGCTTATAATTCTGGGTAACTTTAATGCTAACACATACTCAAGCTACCAGAAATAGTAAGGCGTCCTTGGGAGAAATAGAGTTAAATAACAATAGCAATGGTCACTAACTACCGAATCCTTGTGTATCTTAGAATGTTCTCATGACCAACATGGTCTTCCATTTACCTAAATACAATAAAATTTCATGAATGTACTCTCACAGCAAACATTGGCATTTAATTGACTGTGTGATTGTAAGGAGAAGAAACAGACCTGATGTGAGAGTGACAAAGGCAATGTGTGGTACAGAGCTCTGGATTGATGACAGATTTATCCTATCCAAGCTAAATATTTACATTCAACAAAAACAGTGCCCTCAAGGCAAAAAAGATTACTCGAAGAATTAATGTCAACAGATTAGAACACTTCTCTGAGAGGGAAGAGTTTTTTGCTAACTTGCGGGGTAAGTTGAGCCAATATATAGTTGCCAACAGTAGAGCAGAAAAGGAATGGAAAACTTTCAGAGATTTTGTGTACAGTACTGCATTTGCTCTTCTGGGTCAGAACACACACATACATAAAGATGAAAATGATGGGGAAATTCAGAAGTTGCTAAATGAAAAATGAGAAGTCCACAAGATATAACAGCAGGATAGTTCATCCATCTCTAAGAAGGTAGCATTCAATTCCATCAACAGTAAAGTACAGTCAAAACTTAGAGAGATGGTAGATTCTTGGCTCAGTAAGAAGATAGATGACATTCAATTTTATGTTGTTAGTAAAAATCCAAAGCATTTTTATGATGCACTGAAGGCTATTTATGAGCCAAAGACCTATGGTGCATCTCAACTACTCAGTGCCGATGGAACCACATTGATTAGTGATAAGGACATGATCCTACAGAAATGGGTTGAACACTTCCACAGTGTTCTTAACAAACCATTATCAATCACTGCTGAAGCCACTGACTTGATCTCAGATTGAAATCAATCACTCCCTAGCTGAAGTTCCAATGGAAGAAGAGGTTTTGCACGCTATTAGACCACTTTTGTGTGGCAAATCACCTGGTGCTGATTCTATTGCAGCTGATATTTACAAGTTGTGGGGGTCCATTGCACATACAAAAATTGGCCAAAATTTCCAGACTCTATAGCAAGAGGAGATTATGCCTCAAGAGTTCAAGAATGCCTCCACTGTCCATCTCTATAAAAGTAAACGGAATGGATTGTCCTGTGATAATCACTAGGGAGGATGGGGGGGGTCTCTTTCTTAGTCATTGCTGGAAATTTTTTTGCCAGATTCTTCCTTAATAAACTGATCCTACACCTGGAAGAAGGTTATATATCTGAGAGCCAGTGTAACTTCAGAAGGGGCAGAGGAACAGTCAATACAGGTTTGCTGCCCAACTTCCAAGAGAAATGCTAGGAGTAGAACAGAGGTCTGTATACAACATTGGTAAATCTGACCATAGCCTTCAACACTGTCAGTCATGAGGATTTATGGGAAATTATGTCAAAATTTGGTTGCCCAAAGAAGTTCATCAGCGTATTGCATGCCATTTTCATGATGGCACACACTTGCCCAGATTGTGGACGATGGACAATGCTCTTGAGCTTTCCCAGTCACCAATGGAGTGAAGCAAAACTGTGTGCTCACTTCCATGCTATTTAACATGATGTTGTCAGCCATGTTGTCAAATGCCTTCAATGACGACAAACATGACATTAAAGTCAACTACCACACTGATGGTAAATTCAACTTGAAAAGGTTACAAGCCAAAAACTAAAGTGGAAGGAGGGTTGACGCATGATTTTGCAGATAATTGTGCCCTCCGTGCAGCCTCTGAAGCTTACATGCAACAAAGGGTGGTGGATCAATTCTCTGATGCTTGTCTAATTTTGGCCTAACAATTAAGCAAGAAAACACAGGTACTCCATCAGTCAGCACCACACCATACAAATGTGGAACCATCAGTTATAGCAAACTGAGAAGTTTTGAATGCTGTGGATAAGTTCACTTACATTAGCAATATATTTTCCAGATGTGGATTGCAGTTGATAATGAGGCTGATACATATGACTTATTGCCAGAGGTAGATTAATATTTGGGAGCTCCAAAGAAAAGTTCCAGAGAAAATACCAAATTAAACAGCTACAGAACCATTGTTCTGACTTCATTGTTGTATGCCTACAAAACCTGGACAGTACACCAATGCCATGCCAGGAAACTGAATCACTTCCATTTGAATTGCCTTAGAAAGACTTTGACAATCACTGGCAGAGTAAGATACCAGACACCGAGGTCCTTTCTTGAGCTAAACTGTCAAGAATTCAAACTCTACTGCAGAGAACACAACTCTGTTGAGCTGTCTATATTTTTGAATGCCAAATATATGCTTGCCAAAAAGATTATTTCATGGAGAACTCACACAGAGCAAGTTCTCACATGGTGGTAAGAAAAAGTGACCCAAAGATACTCTCAAAGTATCTCTTAAGAACTTTAGAATTGATTGTATGAAATAGGAGATACTAGCACAGGACTGCCCCTTGTGGTAAGCCCTCATCAGAAAAAGTGCTGTGTTCTATGATTAAATGAGAATTGAAGTAGTTTAGAAGAGATGTGAGATGAGCAAAGTTAAAGAAGCCACCCCAAATGTTCGTAGGGACAATTTGTGTCCAACCTGTGGCAGAGTATTCTGAGCTCATATTGGTCTGATCAGCCATAGTCAGATATATTGACTTGATTCTAACATAGTGATGTCATTTTGATAATCTTCACAAATGAAGGATAGTAACAATATATGGAAGACTGTCTAAGTTAATATTAGACTATCCATATATTAATATAATATAATATATGTATAAATATAAGTATAATTATAATATAATATATATAATAATATTAATATAATATAATATAATAGACTAATATTAACTTAGACTATCCATCTCATTTTCTGCTACTCCTTTTTCCCTTTGGTTTCAATCTTTTCCAACATTAGGGTTTTTTCCAATGAGTTCTGTCTTCTCATTATGTGGCCAAAGTATTTAAGCTTCAGCTTCAGTTTTTGACCTTCCAGTAAATAGTGTGAATTAATTTAAATATTGATTGATTTGATCTCCTTATTCTCCAAGGACCTCTCAAAAGTCTTCTCCAGCATCACAATTTAAAAATATAAGTTTTCCTTATAATCCAGCTCTCACAGCTGTACATTGTTACTGGAAAAACCCTAGGTTTTGACAAAGCCTGTCACATAATGGATGTTTAATAAATGTTTATTGGATAGGAATAAAACACAGTCATTGTTCCCAGGAACTTTTACAGCCTAATGGAGTAGACATACACAATTCATTGGAATGCAAAATACTCTATGTTGTAAAATTCACAAATATACTATAGAATACTACTTCATATTTCTGTAGCACCTGAAAATATGCAAAGCATT
The DNA here is from genome assembly GCF_016432865.1 of Antechinus flavipes. NCBI lineage: Eukaryota > Metazoa > Chordata > Mammalia > Dasyuromorphia > Dasyuridae > Antechinus > Antechinus flavipes. The sequence continues at coordinate 361,066,797 of NC_067398.1, forward strand.
TTATTCACCACTGTCCTATGAGGCAGATAATGTGAGTATTATTATCCCCACTTTCCAACTGAGGAAACTGAGGCTCAGAAAAGTTAAGCGATTTCCCTGAGTAACTATTAGAACCAGATCTTCTGAATCCATCACAGCTTCATCAGGGATTTAAAAAAAAGAGGGATCTCATTTCTTTCTAAGGATGGTAGAGAAGACTTCCTAGAATAGGTAGCATTTGAATAGTTCAGATTTTTACAGCTGCAGTTGGCAAAGGAGAGACTAAGTCAAAGGGACCCAAGAGAGCAGTCATAGAGATGGGAAACTCTAAGGCGTGTTTGACTAACTTAATAGTCAGCCACTATGCACATATGAATATAGGTTAGATTGGGAGAAGTGATGAAGGACCTTGATTGCTAGGCTAGTGAGCCCATTGAACTTTCATTATTCTTTGGATATTGGAAAGCCATTGAATATTTTTGAGCAGGGAGATAATATAATTAACCTGACAATCATATGCAAGATAGATTGAAGGGGGGGAGAAACTGAAGGCAAAGAAAAGAGGTAAAGGACTTTGTAATCATCCAGACAAGTGATAAGGACTTTAACTGCCATAGTAGCAGTGGGAGTAGAAAGGAAGGGATGAATGCAAGAGACATTGTAAAGGAAGAAATCACAAAAAGTAGCAACTAATTAAATGGAGGGAGCAAGGTGGGAGAGCTTTAAAAATGTCTTTGTGGTGGTATGATTTTTGCTTTGTTAAGAATGCAATTTTAAAAGAGGGAATTAAGCATTCCTATAGACACTACTGTGTGGCAGGGATTATGCTAAGTATTTTTTACCTCATGATGACTCTTCCACCTGGGTGCTATTATTATCCCCATTTTATACTTGAGGAAAATGAGGCGAATGAAGTGGAAGTGGCCTGTCCTGAGTCATACAGTTAGCAAATATATGAGGCTACATTTGAACTTGAGTCTTCCTGACTCCAGACCCAGCACTCTATCCACAAAGCCACCATTTTCCTTTCAAAAAATCTTTCTTGAATTATATTATTTTTATCTCACCTACATTTCTTAATATAGCCTTTCTCCTTCCCAATTCTAGAGAACTATTCTTTCTAGGAGAATAAAAAATAAGAATTAAAACAAAGATTAAAAATACAAGCAAAAATGGGAAAAGAATAAAAAAAAAAGATGAAAAATACAAGTTCAACAAAACTAACCAACATTTTTTAAAAGTCTGACATTCAGTGCAGTATCCTATAGACCCCACCAAAGAAGCAAAGTGGGGTAGGTAGGAGATTTTCTTATCTCTCTTCTTTGGAGCCAAGTTTGTTCTTTGTCATTCTGCAACATTGTTTTAGTTTCTGTTATTATTGTTTTCACTTACTTAGCATAAACATTGCATACATTGTTTTCCTGGTTCTTCTGACTGCAGTTAACAAGTCATATATTCCCCTGTTCTTCCCTACCTCTCTGTAGTCATATTCATCATTTCTTATAGCATAATAAAGGCAATTGTGTAGTGCAGTAAAGAGAGTACCCCGTCTGGAGTCAGGAAGACTTTTGTTCAAATCTACCCTCAGACACTTACTAGCTGTATGATCCTGGGCAAGTCATTTAATCCTGCTTGCCTCAGTTTTCCCATCTATAAAATGAACTGAAAAAGGAAATGGCAAATCATTGCAGTATCTTTGCCAAGAAAAGCCCAAATGAGGCTATGAAGAATCAGACATGACTGAACATAATTTCTGCTTTGTTTCTGGAAACAACCACATATAAAGAAACAATGAAATATTGAGAGAGACAGATAGACAGATGCCATCAATATTACCATATATTGAAACTTTGTTGTTGTCCTTCTTGGAGTATATGCCCAGCAATGTGATGTCTGACTGAAAAGATGATCTTTTGGTCACTTAGTTGGCTCAATTCCAGAATATAGAGGTTGTACTTTGAAATTTATTTTCTCATCTGATCCTCACAGCAGTCTTGTGAAATAGATAGGGGCACATCAGTTGGAGAATGGCTGAATAAGTTACAGCATATGAATTTTATGGAATATAATTGTTCTATAAGAAATAATCAGCAGGATGATTTCAGAAAGACCTGGAGAGACTTACATGAACGGATACTAAGTGAAACGAGCAGAACCAGAACATCATTGTACATGGCAACAAGATTATTCTATGATCAATTCTGATGGCTGTAGCTCTCTTAAACAATGAGATGATTCAAACTAGTTCCAATAGATTTGTGATGGAGAGAGCAATCTACACCCAGAGAGAGCATTATAGGTACTTAATGTGGATCACCACATGGTATTTTCCACCTTTTTGTTGTTTACTTGCTTTTTTTCTTTCTCATTTTTTACTATTTGATCTGATTTAGCTTGTGCAGCATGATAAATGTAGGAATAGGTTTAGAAGAATTGCACATGTTTAAACTATAGTGGATTATTTGCTGTCTAGGAGAAGGGGGAGGTATGAAGGGAGGGAGACAAATTTAGAGCAGAAGGTTTTACAAGTTGAAAACTATCTTTGCATGTATTTTGAAAATAAAAGACTATTATTAAATTTTTTTAACAAAATAGTCAGGGACATATTGTGATTATGAGAAAGGAAGCTAGGTGATTTCCTCCAGGTGAACTGCTGATAGTAAATTCAGAAGAAAAATCAAGGTTTTTCTTTTCACAACCCTGTTTATACACAAGTATAAGAATTGTATCAATTAAGCAGTTTAACTGTTTTTCACATTTGAGTTTTAGAATCATTACTTAATAGTCATACCTCATACATGTTGGACAGCCATCTACACTGGGCATGTGGAAAAGAGAATCTCCCATAACAGGTTGGCTTTCTCTTGAGAGGTGCTGAGGGATACCAGGTCTTCTTGGGTGGTTTTCTCTTCCCAAATAAACAGTCATATGACACAATGTCTGAAAGTTCAGAAGTTTTCCTGATTCTGTTGGCCCCTTGCCCCTACCCTACTGCAAACCTAGCACAAGTACAGTTTCACCCAGCATTTTGCTTTGCTTCATTTCCATCTCCAATACTACCAGCTAGGCCTTATGGAGGGTGATGAGCTCATTGTGCCCACTTGTTTGGCACCAGCCACTTGAGGCAATTGGTTGGACTTCCTTCTTTCTGCCAAAGAAAACTCAGAGACTGGGAAGATTGCCTGGGTCTTCCTCCAGTATGTTGGCCCAACCCCAAAACAGGCAGTGAGGTACCCTCTGAGAGGGACTCCTTCTCCCAAAATGAGATTCCTTTACAAAGTCTGGGCAAAGACCTCAATTGTCAGAATCTACAAAAAAAGAAATTCGTATCAAGAGCATCATGTGAGCTGATGCTAGAGCCCAGAAGAGGAAGAGGGCCCTCTGTTTCAGGAGACAGTTCCTTATAGATGACTTATATCCCAATCTTCTTTACACTAGACATTTATAATGAATTCAAGAATTATCAACCTTTGAGCTGGAATGGATGTTTTTATTTAAAAACTCAGAACTTTTCCTCTCCACAGAAATGCAAAGTCTTATGCCAATTCCTCATCATGACATGAAGGAGATCATGAGTTCTCAAAAGGCTTTGCCAAGCAAGTGGTAGCTCTGTCTGCTTCTACCATGCTGGATAGGTTTCCAGTATGGTCCCAGGAACACATTGTGTCTGCTTTTTGAAAACCAGAATAAGTTTTTGAGAACTCAAAGAAGGCAGGGCTCATTGCTAATGAGTAAGTTGAACACTTGGAGAGAAATTCTTTGATTATATCATCCCTGAAATAGGAAAATACAAAATGGTGCCTTAGTCTTGCACTTACCATTTCTGTTTCTTCAGGGACAGTGACAAAGGAATGGAAAAGAGGACAGAATACAAGGGTGGTAAGAATCACTCAGCTTTTAGGCCATGTATAAATATTAATTTTAAATATAATTTAATTTAAATGTAAGATCCTTTTCTAATTGTACACTGATTCATATCATCCTTGATATTCCCACCATAAACAAAACCAGAAAAAAGAAAGAAGTTACAATGAAATTGAAGGAGGCTTTAGATGTGTTCCTTAGATTTGAAAAAAGTAGTGAGCAGAATTATTTTTATTGTGTAGAATACCAAATGCAACAACAAAGATCATAGCCTAGAACATTTTATTCTCTCACTTTGCAATATTTATAAGTGTTTGTAAAAAAAAAATCAGGATAATAATTGTTGCTTATGATCCAATAGCAAAAGATAAAGGCAAGAAATTATATAAAGAACTTGATAAAACCCTGTAAATGAAATCAGCCTATACTTTGATACTTGATGATGTCAATGAAAAAGAATATGGGAAAGAATGGGGAAAAAATGCTAGATGTGACTTAGAAATAAAGAATGAGAGAGACTCAAGATTTGTAGAAGGCTCAAGAGCCTCATGACTAATTACTACTTTATTTTAGCAAAGAAGTGAAAAGCATAATATATAGTGAGCACCAAATAGCATTATAAGAATAGGAAATTCATTACCTTACTAATTCCTGGGATTATGGGAGACATTCCTGAATCAGATATCTGAGTGCAGACTGACCACCGACTAGTTAGAACAAAAGTAAAAATTAATATAAAGCCAAAGAAAAATAAAAAGGATAAAAAATTTGGCATCCAATTAAAATAATTTCAACTGACCTATTTAAATAAGCAACTGAAGGTGAAAACAAAGGAAAACAGGTGGGACAAAGGACATTGACACCTATTATTAAATTTTCATTTACATGTTTAAGGAGTACAGATTGAAGAATACCAAAAGAGCCTAAAAACCACCGATGGTAGCAAACATTTGATTTACTAATTAAACAAAAAAATTGTGGTAACTAAGGACATGTTTGGATAAGGAATTTTAGAATTCTTTAACATGAAGGTGGTACATTTGTAGGGTGATAGCAAGATAAACTGTATGACCATCTCTATGAGTGGGAGAAGAGTATGTTAAGAGGCTAAGTTGTTAGGGTATTTGAAGAAGAATCAAAATCTATGTTGATATCTCCTAATATAAGAACAGGAGTTGAGAAGAAGGAAAAAACTGTATGCCAGGCATCACATTCATTGAGAAAGGAAGGGGAATGATTACTAGGACTTCAAATTCTTGATCCAAATAGCAGGAACCTCAGAGGAAGAGACATTATTGAATGAAGGAGGAAGAGAGAGAACTCTGAAATAACAATGCTTCAATGGACCAAGAAAAATGGGGGAAGGCACTGCCACTATTAGAAAAGGTAGCCAGTAGCGCTATGTCATCAGGGAAAAATCAGATTTCAGTGAGAGCTAGTAGATAAAAAGAGAAAGGAATAGATTTAAGAAGAAGAGAGTGTGTTGCCTAAGGAACAGGTGTGCCAGAGGGTACAGTGGAAGAACTGGGTGAAATTAGGATGAAGCTTTGAGGTAAAATGGTTGAGAGGGATGGAAATGAGGAATTGAGTGATAAAGGGTATTAAATGGAGTTTGTATGAAGATCTATGGGAATTCAGTCACTAGGGCAAGAAGGGTATGACCAACTAAAGAATGTCAGAATCTTGATATAGTAATAGAGAACAAATGACCCCTAACCACTAAGGTCAACCACGGCTTAAAGCAAGATGATTTATGTTTGCTAAAAGTATTCCACAAAGTCATGGAGGAGTTGCTATCTCTGCTAATTTCATCAAGTCCTATAACACAACAGAGATTCACAAATAAAATCGGTAAGCACTCAAAAAAAATATAGCCTAACTAACCAACATACTACATACTAACATACTAACATAAAAGAAAAATAAAATAAATTCCTACTTTCCAGACTATGAAAGGCAATTGATGTCTTTGACAGATACTGCCATTAGTTAGGCCTAGAGCTTAACAGGAGAAAGAGAATGGATGGGTTATCTTTAGAAAATGGAAAAATTCTCTTAATAAATCCAAACTTCTTCCTGAAGTAAGGGTCTATTTTCTAAGAAAAGTAATCATCCAGTCATCTTTCATTTATATCAGTCATGGATATACTTCAGCATTTTTTTTTTTTAAAAATCAAAATTCAGAATCACCCAAAGAATAATGGAGTAGCATAGTAGTTGTGAGTTGGCTACAACACATTACAAATAAGAAATTACAAAAAGATATTTGTAAATGACATCATTAAAGAAATGTATAATAAAAACCTTGAAGAAATCTTCTGAACAAGATAGTTGACTGAAGAGTTGCAGTCAGACCAGCTCCCATATTGCTACTCCATCAAAAATCTAAAAATAGTATCAAATCAAATAATGATCAAGAAATCCAATGAGAACTTACATTAAGAGACTTCTTTTATGACTGAACTGAATAAGAACTCATTCAGTAACTTATAGGAAAAGGAAAGGAAGCTTGTCAGAAAAGCAAGTCAGGCAAAAAAAAAAAAAAAAAAAAAGAATAGTGTTCCAGCATAATCAAAGATTGACCAGAGACATTTGTATCCTGCAATATTCTTTTTTGAAATTCAACAAGAACAAAGTCTAAAAAGAGAAAGCTTAGGGGTGTTCAAGCATTTACAGCTTGCATCCTGAAATCAAATTAGTATGGCAGTGACTGGTGAGGTAAATCCAGGACTCTGAACTTCCAATATCCATTGAGGGAGGGAAGAAAGAGAAAAGTCCCTAATTCCATGAGGTATAAGTCAATGCAGTGATACCATCCAAAAACATAGCAAAGGAGAAGAATGCCCATGGTTTTAAAAAAAAACCAGGAATGAAGGGTAGCAAAAACAGAAGAATAAACAGACTATGTTAACCACTGTAAAGAACCACTGTTCAGAGACAGAAGGTAAATTATGAGCCCTTGAACCACAGCATAACAAGCAGAACTCAACCACATTCACCCAGTATGGGAAGGAACCTGGAAGCACCACCCCAATGGCATTGTGAAGCCTCTATTGCCTGTAGGGGAAACTTAGGACAATCTCCCTTTTGCCATAAGAGCAGACCTCAACCTTTAAAATAAGCAAAAACAGCAAAAAGAGTTCTGACTATAGATAGCTATTGTGAATATCCAGAAAAATAGACCTCAATCCCTGAGGAAAATAAAGGCAAAACAGCTCCAGGTAAAACCTCAAAGGGTGATATGAGTTGCTCTTCAACTCAAAGGGCTCTCTTGGAAGAATGCAAAAAGGATCTTAAAAGAAAATTAGAAGAAAATGGGGAAAGGAAATGAGAGCTTTGCAAGAGTTTGGAAATGGTAGCACAGAAATTATCTGAAGAAAACTCCTTAAAAATAGATTTTGTGAAATGGAAAAAGAAAACTCCTCCTTGGAAAACAGAATTGGTAAAATGTAAAAAGAAAACGACTCCCCCCAAAAGTAGAATTGGTGAAATGGAGGGAAAATCCAATGAAAAAACAATTCGTTTAAAAGTTTAATTGGCTAAATGCAAAAAGAAATTTTTAAAAAGCGAACTGAAAAAAATTCACTAAAAATTAGAGCTGAGAAAATGGAAGAGAATGACTCAATGAGACACCAAGAATCAGTCAAACAAATTTTAAAAAGTATAAGAGAATGTAAAATACTTCATCAGAAAAGCATCTGACCTGGAAAATAAATCCAGGAGAGGCAATCTAAGAATTATTGGCCTACCTGAAAACCATAATGAAAAAAAGGACCTCGGTAACACCTTTCAAGAAATCATCAAGGAAAACTGCCCTGATGTTCTAGAACTAGAGTTAAAAAGTCATTGAAAGGATCCAGCAATCATCTTCTGAAAGAGATCCTAAAATGAAAACTCCAAGGAATATTGTAGCCAAATTTCAGAATTATCAGATCAAGGAGAAAATACTGCAAGCAATCAGAAAGAAACCATTCAAATATCGAGGAACCACAATCAGGATTAACCAGGACCTAGCAGCATCCACTCTAAGGACTAAAGGACCTGGAATATGATATTCTGGAGGGCAAAGGAATTTGGACTGCAGCCAAGAATCAACTATCCAGCAAAATGAAACATGATCTTTCAGAAGAAAAGATGGATATTCAACAAAATAGGGAAATTTCATTTATTTTTGATGAAAAGAACAGAGCTGAACAGAAAATTTGATCATCAAATACAGAATGCAAAAGAAGCATTAAAAGGTAAAAAGAGAAGGAAAAAAAACTATGTTTTTTTTTATATATATAAATTTTATTTTATTTAATAATAACTTCGCATTGACAGAATCCATGCCAGGATAATTTCTACACGACATTATCCCTTGCAATCACTTATGTTTCGTTTTTTTCCCCTCCCTCCCTCCTCCCCCCCCCCCAGGATGGCAAGCAGTCCTATATATGCTAAACATGTTGCAGTATATCCTGGATATAATATATGTTTGCAGAACCGAACAGTTCTCTTGTTGCACAGGGAGAATTGGATTCAGAAGGTAAAAATAACTCGGGAAGAAAATCAAAAATGCAAATAGTTCACATTCATTTCCCAGTATTTCTTCTTTGGGTGTAGCTGTTTCTGTCCATCATTTCTCCAATGAAACTCAGTTAAGTCTCTTTGTCAGAGAAATCCACTTCCATCAGAATACATCCTCATACAATATCGTTGTCGAAGTGTATAATGATCTCCTGGTTCTGCTCATCTCACTTAGCATCAGTCCATGTAGGTCTCTCCAAGCCTCTCTGTATTCATCCTGTTGGTCATTTCTTACAGAACAATAATATTCCATAACATTCATATACCACAATTTACCCAGCCATTCTCCAATTGATGGGCATCCATTCATTTTCCAGTTTCTAGCCACTATAAACAGGGCTGCTACCAACATTTTGGCACATACAGGTCCCTTTCCTTTTTTTAGTATCTCTTTGGGGTATGAGCCCAATAGAAACACTGCTGGATCAAAGGGTATGCACAGTTTGATAACTTTTTGGGCATAATTCCAGATTGCTCTCCAGAATGGTTGGATTCGTTCAGAACTCCACCAACAATGCATCAGTGTCCCCGTTTTCCCGCATCCCCTCCAACATTCATCATTATTTTTTCCTGTCATCTTAGCCAATCTGACAGGTGTGTAGTGATATCTCAGAGTTGTCTTAATTTGCATTTCTCTGATCAATAGTGATTTGGAACACTCTTTCATGTGAGTGGTAATAGTTTCAATTTCATCATCTGAAAATTGTCTGTTCATATCCTTTGACCATTTATCAATTGGAGAATGGCTTGATTTTTTATAAATTTGAGTCAGTTCTCTATATATTTTGGAAATGAGGCCTTTATCAGAACCTTTAATTATAAAGATGTTTTCCCAGTTTGTTGCTTCCCTACTAATCTTGTTTGCATTCATTCTGTTTGTACAAAGGCTTTTTAATTTGATATAATCAAAATTTTCTATTTTATGATCAGTAATGGTCTCTAGTTCATCTTTGGTCACAAATTTCTTTCTCCTCCACAAGTCTGAGAGATAAACTATCCTATGTTCCTTTAATTTATTTATAATCTCGTTCTTTATGCCTAGATCATGGACCCATTTTGATGGTGTTAAGTGTGGGTCCTTGCCTAATTTCTGCCATACTAATTTCGAGTTATCCCAGCAGTTTTTATCAAATAATGAAATCTTATCCCAAAAGTTAGATTCTTTGGGTTTGTCAAATACTAGATTGCTATAGTTGACTATTCTGTCTTGTGAACCTAACCTTTTCCACTGATCAACTAATCTATTTCTTAACCAATACCAAATGGTTTTGGTGACTGCTGCTTTATAATATAATTTTAGATCAGGTACAGCTAGGCCACCTTCATTTGATTTTTTTTTTCATTAATTCCCTTGAGATTCTCGACTTTTTATTGTTCCATATGAATTTTGTTGTTATTTTTTCTAAATCATTAAAATATTTTCTTGGAAGTCTGATTGGTATAGCACTAAATAGATAGATTAGTTTAGGGAGTATTGTCATCTTTATTATATTTGCTTGGCCTATCCAAGAGCACTTAATATTTTTCCAGGTATTTAAGTCTGACTTTATTTGTGTGGAAACTTTTTTGTAATTTTGCTCAAATAATTCCTGACTTTCCTTTGGTAGATAGATTCCCAAATATTTTATGCTATCAACAGTTATTTTGAATGGAATTTCTCTTTGTATCTCTTGCTCTTGGATTTTGTTGGTGGTGTATAAAAATGCTGAGGATTTATGGGGATTTATTCTGTATCCTGCTACTTTGCTAAAATTATGAATTATTTCTAATAGCTTTTTAGTAGAATCTCTGGGGTTCTCTAGGTATACCATCATATCATCTGCAAAGAGTGATAGTTTGGTTTCCTCATTGCCTACTCTAATTCCTTTAATCTCTTTCTCGACTCTTATTGCAGAGGCTAGTGTTTCTAATACAATATTGAATAATAATGGTGATAGTGGGCAACCTTGCTTCACTCCAGATCTTACTGGGAAAGGTTCCAGTTTTTCCCCATTGCATATGATGCTTACTGAAGGTTTTAAATATATGCTGCTAACTATTTTAAGGAAAAGTCCTTTTATTCCTATGCTCTCAAGTGTTTTTATTAGGAATGGCTGTTGGATTTTATCAAATGCTTTTTCTGCATCTATTGAGATGATCATATGGTTTTTGTTTGGTTGGTTATTGATATAGTCAATTATGTTAATAGTTTTCCTAATATTGAACCAGCCCTGCATTCCTGGTATAAATCCTACTTGGTCATAGTGTATTATCCTGGGGATGATTTTCTGTAATCTTTTTGCTAATATTTTATTTAAGATTTTAGCATCAATATTCATTAGGGAGATTGGTCTATAATTTTCTTTCTCTGTTTTCAGCCTACCTGGTTTAGGTATCAGTACCATGTCTGTGTCATAAAAGGAGTTTGGTAGGACTCCTCCAATCCCTATTTTTTCAAAAAGATTATTTAGCATTGGAGTTAATTGATCTTTAAATGTTTGATAGAATTCAGGTGTAAATCCATCTGGTCCTGGGGATTTTTTCTTAGGGAGTTGATTGATAGTTTGTTCTATTTCTTTTTCTGAGATGGGAGTGTTTAGGATATTTACTTCTTCCTCTGTTAGTTTAGGCAAACTATATTTTTGGAGGTATTCTTCTATTTCATTTAAGTTGTCTAATTTATTGGCGTAAAGTTGGGCAAAGTAACTCCTAATTATTGCTCTAATTTTCTCTTCATTAGTGGTGAGTTCTCCCTTTTCATTTTTAAGACTAACAATTTGATTTTCCTCTTTCCTTTTTTTAATCAGATTTACTAAGGGTTTGTCTATTTTGTTGGTTTTTTCATAGAACCAACTCTTAGTTTTATTAATTAATTCAATAGTTTTTTACTTTCAATTTTATTGATCTCTCCTTTTATTTTTAGAATTTCAAGTTTAGTGTTTGACTGGGGTTTTTTAATTTGTTCCTTTTCTAGCATTTTTAGTTGCAAGCCCAATTCATTGACCTTCTCTTTCTCTATTTTCTACAAATAGACCTCTAGAGATATGAGATTTCCCCTTATTACCGCTTTGGCTGCATCCCATACATTTTGGTATGATGTCTCATTATTATCGTTTTCTTGGATGAAGTTATTAATTATGTCTATAATTTGCTGTTTCACCCAATCAGTATGAGATTATTTAATTTCCAATTATTTTTTGGTCTACTTTCCCGTGGCTTCTTATTGAATGTAATTTTCAATGCATCGTGGTCTGAAAAGGATGCATTCACTATTTCTGCCTTACTGCATTTGAGTTTGAGGTTTTTATGTCCTAATATATGGTCAATTTCTGTATAAGTTCCATGAACTGCTGAAAAGAAGGTGTACTCCTTTCTGTCCCCATTACATTTTCTCCAGAGATCTATCATATCTAATTTTTCTAGTATTCTATTTACCTCTTTGACTTCTTTCTTATTTATTTTGTGGCTTGATTTATCTAATTCTGAGAGTGCAAGGTTAAGATCTCCCACTATTATAGTTTTACTGTCTATTTCTTCTTGCAGCTCTCTTAATTTCTCTTTTAAGAATTTAGATGCTACACCACTTGGTGCATATATGTTTAATATAGATAGTGCTTCATTATCCATGCTACCCTTTAGCAAGATATAGTACCCTTCCTTATCTCTTTTGATTAGATCAATTTTTGCTTTAGCTTGATCTGAGATCAGGATGGCTACCCCTGCTTTTTTGACTTCACCTGAAGCATAGTAGATTTTGCTCCAACCTTTTACCTTTAACCTGCATGTATCTCCCCACTTCAGGTGTGTTTCCTGTAAACAACATATTGTAGGATTCTGGCTTTTAATCCATTCTGCTAACCGCTTCCTCTTTATGGAGGAGTTTACCCCGTTCACATTTATGGTTAAAATGACCATTTCTGTATTACTTGCCATCTTGTTAACCCCGGTTTATGCTTTTCTCCCTTCTTACCCCCTTACCCCCCTTCCCAGTATTAAGCTTGTGAGCACCACTAGCTTCTCACAGCCCTCCCTTTTTTAGTATCCCCCTCCCTTAGAGTTCCTCCCCCTATCTTACCCCTTTCCCTCCCAGTTACCATATTCCCTTCCATTTAGCTTATTCCTTCCCTTTTCACTTTTCCCTTCTCACTTTTCAATGAGGTGGGAGAAGTTTCACCATAGATTGAATATGTCTAAAATTTTTCTCTTAAAGCCAATTCTGAAAGCAGTAAAATACTCACTATATTCATCCCTCTCCATTCTTTCTCTCAGATATAATAGGTTTTCTTTGCCTCTTCATGAAATGTAGTACCCCCACTTTCCCCTTTTTCTGGTACAATGTCCTTTCCACATCTAGTTTCTAGAACAAGGTATATCTGTATTCTTTATACATCTTTATAGCCGAAATATAGTTCTCAAGATTAATCTTTACCTTTTTAGATTTCTCTTGAGTTCTGTACTTGTAGATCAATTTTTTGTTAAGTTCTGGCTTTTTCATCAAAAATAGGTGAAATTCACTTACTTCGTTGAATGTCCATCTTCTTCCCTAGAAAAAGATGCTCAATCTCGCTGGGTAAGTTATTTTTGGTTGCATCCCAAGTTCCTTAGCCTTTCGGAATATCATATTCCAGGCCCTTCGATCCTTTAATGTGGATGCTGCCAGATCCTGGGTGATCCTTATTGTGGCTCCTCGATACTTGAATTGGGTTTTTCTAGCTGCTTGCAGTATTTTTTCCTTCATCTGAGGATTCTGGCATTTGGCCACTATATTTCTTGGTGTTTTGATTTTAGGATCCCTTTCAGTAGGGGATCGATGAATTCTTGCAATATCTTTTTAACCCTCTGTTTCTAAGACTTCTGGGCAGTTCTCTTTGATAATTTCCTGGAAAATAGTGTCCAGGCTCTTTTTTTCATCATACTTTTCTGGGAGTCCGATGATTCTCAGGTTGTCTCTCCTGGATCTGTTTTCCAGGTCTGTTGTCTTCCCCAGAAGGTATTTCACATTCTTTTCCATTGTTTGATTTTTTTGGATTTGCTTGACTGATTCTTCTTGTCTCCTCGAGTCATTCAATTCCAATTGTTCGACCCTGATTTTCAGTGAAGTGTTTTCTTCACTCACTTTTTAAAGATCTTTTTCTAATTGTCCAATTGAGTTCTTTTGTTCTGTGGAATTTTTTTCCATTTCGCCAATTTTGTTTTCCAGTTCACCAATCCTATTTTTCAAGGATTTGGTTTCTTTATCCACTCTCTCTTTAACTGACTTCTCCAGGCTCTTTTGCCAAGCCTCCCTCTCCTTTTGCCAAGCCTCCCTCTCCTTTTCCCATTTTCCTTCTAGCTCCCTTGTGAGAGCCTTTTTAATTTCCTCCATGAGATTCATCTGTGCTGAGGAACATATGATCTCCTCCTTTGGGGATTCACCTGGGGACTGTTTGTTTTTAGTCTCCTCAGGATTTGGAGTCTGCTCTTTCTCTGTATAGAAGCTGTCAAGGGTTAAAGTCTTTTTAAGTTTCTTGCTCATTCTGTCTAATAATCAAAGACAAACTATCAAAGAAACAGAAGAAAAAAACCCTTGAATGGCGGCTGCTTTCTTTGGGGGAGGGGCAGGGTAGCCGTGAGGCACGGGTCCTACTGTGCTGCGGCGCCTGCGCACTGAGATCCGACAGCGTGCTGAGACACTGTGGGGGAGGGGTGGCCAGGTCCCGAGAGACTCCAGCTGTTTGGGGTTGTATTCTTCACCCTCGGTGTTTTTAGCTTCTCTGCTGGGCTGCTGACTTGCTGCGGGAGCAAAGTATCTAATCCTGCAGCAAAGCTCTCCCCGCAGAGACGGCTGCGATCACACCCCACCCCCTCTCCGCTCTGCTCGGCTCTGAGCCACCTTCCGTGCTCTCGCTGCCGCTGTTGCCCGCAGCTTGCTTCCGATCTAATAACCGTCCCCGCCCTCATGCAAAAACAGACCTTTCTTGACCAGTCTCAAGGATGGTTTCTCTTGGTAACTAATTGTATGGTTTTTTTCAGTCGAGCATTAATTCAGAGGCATGAAATGAAATGGATAGTGAGCGCGGAGGTTACACAGCAGTGTGCCTCCTCTCCGCCAAGAGGGCCAGAAGTGATAGCTCGGTTTGCTTCTTCTGTATGAAACACATTGACTTAGAACTGGGATGGACCTTAGAGAATATTTTGTCCAATTGCTATATTTTTCAGATTAGGAAACTGAGACACAGAGAAGGAAGCACCTAAGAGCACACAGCTGAATTATTTTTAGGGCAGTCAGGTGGCATAATGTATAGAGTAATGAGTTTGTAGTCATCTTCCTGAGTTCAAATCTGGCCTCAGATACTTCCTAGCTGTGTGACTCTGGGCAAGTCACTTAATCCTGTTTGCCTCAGTTTCTTCATCTGTAAAATGAGCTGGAGAAGGAAATGGCAACCTCTCCAGTATCTTTGCCAAGAAAACTTCAAATAGGTTCACATAGAGTTGAACATTTCTGAACAACAACAACAATTTTGTTATTTTATTAATACCAGAGCTGGACCCAGGGTAAGCAGACAGAATAATAATGGGAGGGCTTTGGGGCAGAGCACTATTCATGAGTATGAGATACAGCCCCTGGGACTCTGGTGCAAGGTCTGGAGTCCCCCTCCTAGTCATCTTGCAACTCCCTGTTTGAGTTGATGGCAAGCTGGGTTGTTTCTATGCTGTTGAAGGACTGTTAGCAAACTCTATATTGGGTGCTCTGGGCTTGTCTACTTTTTGGATCATTATTTGGGATTCTGCCCTATTATAGTAGTAGGTTCTGGGAGACATTTCTGACATTAAGTCCAGTGTTCATACTACTATATTTTGAGAGATTTCACACATACTTAATGAGTGTCTACTATTATTTCAAGAGGCTACTTCTTTTATATTTCTATCTTTGGAGGAACATAAGGGAAAGAGAGGAATCCAGAAGGTAAATACCCAATTAATTCTACTCTCTGTCTTGTCTTTGTATGGTAATCATGAAAAATATGAGACTTAGCCATGGATCAGGTGCTAGAAGGGACCATAATTAAAATCAGTGAATACTTCTCCAGATGTTATAATATAGCACTTTATTCTGAAAGAAAGATACACCTAATTCAGTGAAGAGCTTCACTTGCAGTGTCTCAACTGGTGTCAAGGATGGTGGTCAATAGCTTCTTTCAGATGGTCAGAGAAAAGGACCATATATCTGAGCATTCACCTTTCAGCAATGACTTGTTCTCCGCCTGGAGAATCTGGAAACATTCTGATTTCTGCTCTGTGATCTGGACCAGAGCTGGGGGTCCTTGAATCCTTGGAGAAAATCTTGACAACTTAGTTGGTTCTGTCCTTACACCAGAGGATGCTTTCTATGGTGACATGATCTAAGACAGTTCAGGAGAACTGGAAGAATCCTTCAGAAAGGTCCAAATGCATAAGCACAGTTACCTTGCCCTCATGTATTAAAGAATTATTTGTTCTGATTTAAAAGTCAAATGTAGCTTTAAGGAAAACAGGGTCAAGAGGAATATTTTGGTGTTGTTCAGTCATATCTGATTCTTCATGATCTCTTTTGGGATTTTCTTGGCAAAGATACTGGAGAAGTTGCCATTTCCTTGTTTCCAATGAATCCGAATAATCCAAATGAATTGAAATTCATTTTACAGATGAGGAAACTGAGGCAAAAAGGTAAAGTGACTTCCCAAGGTCACACAGCTAGGAAGTATCTGAGACCAGATTTGAATTCATGAAAATGTGCTCCTGAATAAAGGCCTAGCACTCTAACCACTTTACCACCTAATTTCTCCTGAAGAGAAATATAATCTTACTAATAGATATCTAGTTAAGGTAGGGATGGGAGATGCAATCTGCCTACAAACACAAGGCTTGCCATTCAACTTCTGTGTGCTTTATTTCCCTAATGTGGCCCAGCCAGATAGGAAGAATTCAGAATCTTAAGTAAACCATTTAAAGGGCTTCAAAGTTTCTCCTTTTTCTGGAGAAAAGGAGTAAAGGTAGTCACATGGTTAACTGGACTTGGAAAGAAAAATCAAATTCATCAGGATGGTGGAGCATATATTGGCATATATGCTTCTAATCAGTTGGTTGACTTGAATTAACCTACTTCATATTTCTGTCTCTCAGTCTTCTGACTTTGAGGGAGGGTGTATTTTTAAGAGAAATTTGGAGTCAAAGATGGTTTTCCTTATGGGGAGAGATTTTGACTTGTTCAAATATCTCTTTCTCCCTCCAAATCATTATTGCAGAGATGCTCACCACATACAGTTAGAAGACTTTTAAATCCTCAAAGCTAATTAGATGTCAGACTGCCCTGAAGCAAGAAAATTAAATACGCATGTTACACAGATTGTAATTTTAATTTGGACAAATACTTAAAAACATGAATTTGCTGAATGCTAAGAGTCACAAAATGGGCAATAAATAAGCACACATTAAATTCAGTCTGAAAGCTACTGAAGGATCCATTGAAAACAATGACTAGAATTTTTCCGCTCCCTGAAGGGCAAGGCCAGATGTTCTTCTAGTTAGAAGGCAAAGGTGGTTTGTCTATGTTTCTGTTGCCCTTTCAGCAGAAAAGAAAGGAACACATAAACCCGTCAAAATATTGAACTTAGTGTACAGATGAAATGAAGTCAATTGAGAAAAAAAGAACATTATATAGCACTATGTGCCAGTCAATGTGATAAGGACTTTAAAAATATCTCATTTAATTCTCACAACAATTCTGGGAGGTAGGTGCTTTTATTATCCCCATTTTACAATTGATGAAATTGAGGTAGGCAGATAAATTAAGTGACCTACCCAGAGTCAATTAAGTCATGAATGTCTGAGACTAGCTTCTAGAACTCAAGTCTTCCCGACTCAAGTTCTAGATCTCTATCTTCTGTGACATCCCATGTGACTTTGAGTTATACAGTATATGCAATCAATAGTGAATATTTGCTGAATACCAACTCCGTAACCACCCATTAGCAATTTCTTCCTTTAGGAATGAGAGTAAAACCTTGGTTTTTAGAGGCTCTGCCAGAGAAATTCAAAGTCTAGGAATTTCTAAACTAAACCTGAAAGGCTATGAGCACAGATCTAATGAACAGTACCATTTGCTATACTACTCCAGGGCTATTGGGGCTTTGTCTCAGGAAGGAAAAACTTATAGGAAATCTGACAACATTTGCGGGTTTTTTTTTTTTTTTTTTAAAGCAGACCAGTGAACTGGAGTTGTCATTTAATTAGCAAGATAAATTAATTAAAATAAGATAGAATGCTCCTCTTTTTCTTTCTGAATTCTTCCCTGACCTATTTTCATCTCCATCTATATGAGCTATTTGGTTATCTGACCCTGGGCAAATCATTTCATCTCTCTTTGCCTCAGTATCTTCACTACAAAATTAAGAGTTTGGGATTTAATGTCTTCTAAAGTCCCTCCCAGCTGTAAATCATTGCCTCTAGGTAGTGGTAGATTTTCTAAAAGCAATCTCCTGGTGTCCAAATATCCTGCTTCTAGAATCTCCATACCCCACCTTGTTCAATAGCCTCTCAAGCAGAACTTCAGAATATTTCAGTGTCTCTCTCTTTAATCATTCCCCTTCCCCACCATACTCTTGGTATTCTGGGTACAATAATTTTGCATGACAATAGTGCTGATGTTCTTATTCTCTTTGCAGAGGCTCAACAAAGATCATTTAGTATCTGAGTAGTATGAAACATATATGACCATAAATTTAAAGCTGAAAGGGATCTTATCTTCATTACTGCCCTTATTTACAGACTCAAAGAGTGACTTATGCATGGACATAGCTCAAAGTTTCAGAGGTAGGATTTTAACCCAGGTTTGTCTTATCCCATATGTCTATCATTCTGCTCTTTATACACAATGCTGTCTCTCTGAAGTGTCTTTGTGATCTGTGCTGATGGAGGGAACTACATGATATCATGCATAATTTGAAGTATTGAACTACTATGGACCCAGCCTTGTGCTAAGTCCTGTTGCATATATGTGAAAGGGAGGACATATCTTTGTCCTCAAGGAGCTCACATTTCCTTTGGAGCAAGAGGAGATAATCAGAGATCATACAAGATAGTATAATATATATATATATATATATATTATATTGGATATATATATATATCCAACTAGGAATGGTTGGACAGCTTCCAGAATGGGGATAACCAAAGAGATCCTTGAAATCTTTGCTCATAAAGATCATGTGATGGTATGTTGTCTTTTGGTCTGTTTCTTCTTTCACAACATGACTATTATGGGAATGTTTTACTTGATTGCATATATACAATCTATATTATATTATTTATCATTTTAGGGATGGGAAGATGAGGGAAGGAAGGAGAAAATTTGGAATTCAATTTTAAAAATGAATTTTAAAAAGTCTTTACATGTAATTGGGAAAAAATATTATTTAAAAAATAAAGATCATGTGGGTACTGAATATAAATCCCAACATAATATTGTCACCTTTTTTGCTGTTGGTTTGCTTTTTTCTATTTTTCATTTTTTTTCTTTTTGATCTGATTTTTCTTGTGCAGCATGATAAATATGGACATATAGAAGAATTGCACAAGTTTAACATATATCAGATTACTTGCTGTCTAGGGAGGGAATAGGGGAAGAAGGGGAGAAAAAATTGGAACAAAAGATTTTGCAAGAGTGAATGATGAAAATTATCTTTGCGTGTATTTTGAAAATAAAAAGCTATTGTTAATAAAGATCATTGAAGGATATTGAGATTTTAACTTGGAGAAGACAGTTGGGAAGGCATAAACATGAAAGCTAGTTTCAAAATTTGGAGGGCTTTTATATAGAAGAAGAATTAGGCTTTTTTTTTTCTACTGAGAAAAGATAAAACTGGAAGCTGTGGGTAAAGTTCCAGAGAGGAAGATTTCAGAGTTATGAAAAACATCCTAGCAATTAGATCAAATTTTCTGTTTAGTTCTGTTTTTTTCAACAGAAATGATTGAAAAGTTCTTACTTCTGAAGCTCCATCACTTCATCCCCCAAAAAATGATGCTGATTCTCTTTGGGGAGTTAATTCTTGGTCATAACCCTAGGTCATTTTCCTTCTGGAATATGATATTCCAGGCTCTCCAATCCTGATTGGTGTTCTTTGATATTTGAATTGTTTTTGTCTGACAGCTGGCAGTATTTTTCCTTGAGATTGTACTTCTGGAGTTTTGCAACAATGTTCCTTGGGGTTTGCCTTGTGGGATCTCTTTCTGAAGGTGATTGATGGATTCCTTCAATGAGTATTTCCTGCTCTGTTTCTAGAATATTGGGGCAGTTTTCCTTAATGATTTCTTGAAGAATGCTATCCAGACCCTTTCTTTTAGTCATGGCCTTCAGGTAGGCCAATAATTTAAAAATTATCTCTTGTGGATTTATTTTCCAATTCGGCTGGTTTTCCAATGAATTATTTCACATTTTTTTCATTCTTTTTAATTTGTTTGGCTGATTCTGTCTTAAAGAGTCATTCCATTTGCCCTGTCCTAGTTTATAATGTGTGATTTTCTTCAGTTAGCTTTTGTACTTCTTTTTCCATTTGGTTAATTCTATCTTTTAAGGAGTTGTTTTTTTCAGACAATTTTTTTCCTTTCTTTTCCAAGCAGTTGACTCTCTTATGTATAACTCTCATTTCCTTTCTCATTTTTTTCTTCTACCTCTTTTATTTGCCTTTTAAAGTCTTTTATGAACACTTCCAAGAAGCCTTTTTGGGCCCAAGACCAATTCATAATCACTCTTTGATATTTTTTCTGTGGACATTTTGTCCTTGTCCGAGTTTGTAGTTTTGTTCTTCCTTGTCACCATAGTAAGTTTTGATGGTCAAAGCTCTTTTCTGTTTCTTGCTCATTTTCTTTCCTTTTCCTTTGGTATTTTCTCTCTCTTTTTTTAACTTTTAAGGTCGAGCTCTGCTCCTGGGGTAAAGAAGGAGCTGTGCCAAGCTTCCTATACAACTCTGAGCCTTGGCTTTGAACACAGAGACCCTTTGTGTTTGCAGGGGGTAGTTTTTAAGGAAACAGCTTAGTTTCCCAGATTTTGCCTTCTAATCTGGGACCATAAGCTGCTTCTCTGATTTGCTCTTCTATTGAGCCAGGACTGAGAGGTCTTAGTTATTGATCTCTTGTGATTAAGACCCTCTCACTGGCTTTCCCAGAGTCTGTCTGAGCTGGGCTGAACACACTTTTCACTCCAGTGAGACTAACCTTTCTTGAAGTTTTTCCAGTCTTTCTTGAGCTGGAGAGGGGTTTCATTCCATCAGACTCTGTTCAGAGGCTTGATTTCATGTGGTTTTCAAGGGAAACTAGAAGAGCTTGAGTATATTCTGGGCCTTACTCCTCCATCTTGGCTCCATCCTTGGAAGTCTCACTACCTAACAATTAAACATTTTGCAAAATGGATTAGCCTAATCTGTCTTGGGAACAGTTTCTTGTCAGTGACTGTATAACTAATTGACAGGTCAGATCTTGGTAGGACTAGATGCTGATGTCTATTCTTACTGACATTCTGTGATTTTTGAAGAGAGGTTCCTTGAATTGAGTTTGAAGGTTGGAAATTATGTGGCAGTTGGGAGGGGAAGGAGGGAGGAGAAAAACATAGGAATGGGAACAAGGTAAATAAAACACTAGTCAGGAAAGTGCATACCATGTATATAAGGCTATCATATATGTATGGTGGGAATGGATAGAGAAAAATCACCTCTTCAGTGCTGAAGTTTTGTGTTGGGGAGCACTGGAAAATAAAATTGAATGAGGAAGATAGACACCATTAAAGAACCTTGAACTGAGTCAGGTTGAGCTGCTGTGCTTAATCCAATAGACAATGGGTTTAAATAATAATCATTATCTAATTATATTTTAAGGTTTGCAAAGTGCTTTAACAAAATGCTAAGTGGTGTGGTGTCTAGAATGCTAGGTCTGGAGTGAGGAAGACTCATCTTCTTGAGTTCAAATCTGGTCTCAGATACTTACTAAGCTATATGACTATGGACAAGTTTAGTAACCCTATTTGCCTCAGTTTCTTTTTAAAAAATAATAACTTTTAATGTTTTCAAAATACATGCAAAGATGCAATGATTAAACAGAAACAAAAAATGCCTTTCACAAATTATTTGATCCTCACAAAATTCTTTTGAGATACATAAGATTATCATTATTATGTATGAGATTATTGTTGTTACTTTATGGATTACTAAAGGGAGGCAATTAAATGACTTTTCTCTAGGCTATTTCTAGCACTAATAAGTATCTGAAGCAGAATTCAAACTCAAGCTTCCTGAATGACCCTTCTAGACATTCTGCCCCATCTAGCTGCCTAAATGAAAGAAGGATGTTGGGAAGATAAATCAATTGGATTGTGTTATACAAGATGGATTAGAGCAAAGCGAAAGCAAATCTAGAGATCAGAAAGACCACTGGCTAGGAGGTTGTTTCATTAGTCTGAACATGAAGTGACGGGGTGGGAGGGTGATTTCAGTGGGAACAGACAATAATGGGGAAATATGTCCTTATTAGTTGGTTGCCTAATTAGATACCTTTCTGAAGATTTTTTTTTCATGAATCTCCATCAGTGTCTAGAAAGGATCAGCCATTTTGTTTGGGCTAATTCAATCCCAGAGAAAGTCAAGCATTCTTCTTACATCTATGTGACTGGTTCTTTGGTCAAATTGAAGTCCAGTTAGGATGATGACATTTGGAATCAGACTGTAAATTACCAATGGCTTTTACAATTTACTGAAGGTTGGCCTCGCTACATGGATATCTAGCATGTTCTGCACTGACCCTAATGAAATCACTCGGAACATCCTTCTTTCCTCTATCTTTTAGCCTATAGTAGTAAAAAAAAATCACATAAAAAAACCTTTCTGTTTTTTGAGACCTGGCTTCCCTTGGAGCAAGCTAACCTTACTTGGGATTCATTCAGACAGTTTATTTCTTGTCCTATGAGTGAAATCCTTTTCCTGTCCTTTTATGGAAATGTTTATACCCATTTCTGTACAGCCATCCTTACACATACTTCTTATGACATCAGAGATGGGCAGCCAATCAGAACCCACCTTCCCGCTATAAAAGCCAAGGCCCTGGGTTGTCGCAGTTGTTGTGAGCTGCCTTGATGGGGAAGCATTTCAAGTCCCAGTCTCTTATACATCAACTATGATGCTTACTGGAGATTTAATGAAGGTGGAACAGTCTACCAGAGCCAACACTGACCTCTTTCTCATCTCCTGTTGTGACCAGTATTGTGGCACCTGATTGTCCAGAAGATTATTTTTTGATAATAGGAGTATAATACATAATATAATGTAACATAATATATAATAGGTAATATAATATGTGATATATGTAATATGTAATATATAATAGATATAATATGTAATACAACATGATATATGTAATGTATAATTTAATGATATATGTAACATGTAATATATAATTGTGTAACATATGTGATATAATTTAGTATATTTCCTGCATTATTTTATGCTAGATTCCTTTGTGTGATTTCAAATATAATAAAGTTTACTGATTCACTGATTTCTGACTCTTGAGAAATTTTTCAGGTCCCCCAAATGCAGAAAATAGACTGGGATAGAGCCCAAATTATAGATAACTTGAAGGATATTTCCTTTCTTCTAACAGCTTCAACTTCACAGAGAGTCATGTACAAGTCAGGTACATGTGATGTGAAGGAGAATAGGTGACAATTTACATAGAATGATTACGATGGGCATCAAAAGGTTTACCTGCTTCCTCCCAAGTCTTTTTTTTTTTTTTTTAACCAGCCTGTATCTATTTCCACCATTGAGTCTCTCCTTTGGATGAAAGCATGGGGACATAGGAGGTTCCTGTCAAAATGAAAGTGTTTCCTGGAAACGCTAACATATTCACCTATAAATTAATATTGCTAATGTGTATTCATAGGATCAAGTTGAAATAGACTGGTAGAGATTAATCTAGTTCAATTTCCCCACATTTTAGAGGTAGGGACAAAGAAACACAAAGAGGTTAAATAATTTACCCAAAGTCACCCATATGTAGTTGGACTTTAAACAGGAAATTGAGATTCCAGATTTTAGGATTCTTTTTTTCACTGCAACATCTCCCAGATTTAAAGTTTTGAAGGGAAGTTGACTACAAGAGGGAAGGGAATAGACATCATATGGATACTTGTGCCAAGAAGAGGCAAGACCTAGGCTCTGACTAACTTGGGTACAAACCAATCTGAGTGGATGAGAAAAGGGACATGGTAGTTAGGGAGAAATAATAAATCACAATTTTTCTCAGGGTTCATGAGCAAACTTGGTGAGAAGGCTACAAAGAAACTTAATGAAGTTGTCTTCTGTAAAGTTTATCCCCTTCCCATTTGTCCTCCCTTTCAGCTCCCAATGGATCAGAATGCAGAGCAAATGAGCAAATTTTCCCCTTGGTGCTTCCTCATCTCACCCTCTTAAGTGCCTGATGACTTCATTGGGTTGTATCTTGGCACTGGCTGCACACACTTTTAGGGGGGTGGGGGGAGGATGAGGACTTCAGCAAGTAGCTGTCTGATTTGGAGAGATGAAAATCTTGCATAGGAGAAAACTCTTCACTTTCTACCCTCCCTTTTACTGCTCCTAGGAAAGAGGGACCCACAAAACAAAAAATCTTCCAGGGCTGATATATGGATGATGCTCTTTCCTGGATCCTCCATTATTGTAATTAAGCTTTTGTTATTTCACTTTGAGGAAAAAGTGTCCAGAAGGGGGAACATTATGCACACACTTTATATGTGTAAAGGTAAATATGAAATTGTGAAGGAAGGGTAAGC
Organism: Antechinus flavipes; assembly: GCF_016432865.1. NCBI lineage: Eukaryota > Metazoa > Chordata > Mammalia > Dasyuromorphia > Dasyuridae > Antechinus > Antechinus flavipes. The sequence goes on from NC_067398.1 coordinate 361,091,020, forward strand.
AGTATGCAACAACCTATACAAGAAAGGTGGTTTCAAGGATTTTTTAAAAAAGCTTAAGGATTCTAAAAAAGATATTTGTAAATAAGACAAAAAGTACATTTGTAGTCTTGGAATATGGGTCTGTTGAAAATAAATATTTGTCTGAGGAAGAGCAAAAACACTAGTTTGGACTAGACACAGCAACTAAATACTTTTTGAGAGGGTAAAGATTTAGTTTTAGATGTTTCAGAGTATTAACAGAAAAGCAGCTTTATCAACAAATATCTGCAAAACTTATGGGGACTATTAGCTGTTTTAAATGCAGGGACAAATTGAGAGGTTGGGGTGAAATTGCATCAGAATCAAGGACCTCTGGGGCATCTGATAAGAGTAAAAAGACACCCAAGAGGCATTTTTGTTCATTCTCTTTTACAAAACTCCCAGGAAGGATGAATTGACTCTATAGGTCATATCATATAGCTGGCTTATTGGTAGAGACTGGACTAAGAAGCAAAATCTCTTGATTCCTTCAAATTCTCCTTCCAGTGACATTCTATCATAATGGAAAACTAGGTTCAATCTCTAAAAACATCTCAGGGGTTGTTAAAAGGTTCAAAAAGTTAGAACAGGCCTTGTAGGAATCCAGTTTGGCCAAGGGCTGCCCTTAGGTGTAGAGGTCCTCACAGCTAAATCTCAAGTTAATGAAGAACCTGGAAATTTAAGAGTGGGGTTCACAGAGCTTAAAAACTTATGCTAAGAGTTATCTGGAAGATATTTTAGCCACATATATTGGGTACGGATGCTATCTGAATATTAATAGTCATGCCATAAAAAATTATGATAAAGAGCTCTTCACTGCTATGAGGGGATAGAATTATTAATTAAACAAGGGATAGAGGCCATCAAAAGATAAGATAAATTTAGATTATATGAAATTGGAATGCTCTTTTATAAGAGCAAAATCTATGCAATTCAGATAAGGGAAAATTATTTACATCAAAATTGATCTTTAAATAAGAGTTCAATAGCTGAAATATATACATATACACATACACATATATCCATATTTTACACAAGATATAGGAAAATAACCAAAAGTGATTCCTCAATGGATCATGCATGATAAAAGATAACAGTTCTTAAAAACATTATAAGCATTATAGACTATTCACAATTATATTAAAAGGTTGTTCCAAAATTTAATAAGAAAAATATAAATCAAAGCAACTACTATGGATGTTTCAATTCTCATTCAGAAAATTGTCCAAAGTGACCAAAGATGAAAATTGATGTTGGAGGGACTGTTGAAAGATGGCAGAACTAATAATATTGTTGGTCACTTTGAATTAATCCAATTCTTCTGAAAAACAATTTGGAATTGTGCAAAAAAAAGTGCCTCTACCTCTTAACCAGAGATTTTATTGCTGGCATATATCCCCAAGGAGATAAAAGAAACAAAGTACCATATACTGGAAAATATTTTTAGCGATACTTTTGTGGTAGCAAAGGAAAAAGGGGAAGGAAAGTGAGTACCATTAGGCACCTACTGTTAAGCACTTTACAAATATTTCGGTTGAATTAGAAACCAAGCAAATATCATAAATTGGGGGAGTGACTAAACAAACTTGGGGGGTGGTACTCTACTGTAGTGAATCAGTGCTTAAGAAACTCTTAAATCTTCAGAGAAACAAAGGAAGACTAATACGAACTGATTTAACATGAAGCAAGTAAACAAGGAAAATAATATATACAGTTTAGGGAAAGTACATTAAAAAAATGAACACAAGTATAATGAGCAGTTTATCTCCAGAAAAAAAAGATGAAAAAATATATACTTTCATTTTCTATAGGTATAATAGAAATTTATTTTTATTTAACTCTTATATTACAATGGACACTGAATATGGATAACACACATTTCAGAAAAAAATGATGTAAAAAAGCAAATTTTAAAATTAAAAATAGCAATACTTTTATTTGGCAAGTAAAATGCGCAGTGCTTCTTTAGAAAAAAAATTAAGAAATCTAGATTAAAAAATAGTCTATTGCAGTACTGTATGTTCCTGAAAAAATATATGGGGAAATCCTATTTAGATTCATTGCTGATAAAGGGACCTTAGGTCATCCAAATCCAGTGGTCTTACTTTTTAGATGATAAAAACAAAACCCAGCGAGTGATTTTCTTAGGGTCACATAATAGGTGAGCCTCAAGATTTTAAGCCAGGTCTTTGATAGTCATGCCTAGAACTGAAACTTCTTGCCTGTTTTATAATCCAGTGCTTTGGTAAATCAGATTCTATTTAAAATGCAACAGGAAAAATGGGTATGTAAAGGAAATTTGTGCTGAATAACTTTGGTGAATTGTAAAAATAAATTAACTAGTAACACAACAATAAAACCCTAGTTCTCTTACTTTAAATATATTTTTATTAAGTGGTCCTTTTATTAAGGATGATTTGGTAATAGTGGAGTGCTGCTGCCTTTAAAGCCCAAGATCTGCTTCAAGTCCAAACACTTACACAAGGCTGGCTGGCTTGTATGACCCTGGACAAATCCTTAAGCTCTGTGTTCTAGTTAAAGAGTATTAAACTTCAAATACAAATAGGATCACTAAACTATATTTAAGGATCCCTGGATTGCATATTGACTTAGAGAAACAAATATCAACATTTTCTATGTTCTATTGCATTTTTACTTATGAGATTTCATTTTAAACTGGTTGTGGCTGGCATTTGACTCCTCTCTCCTCTTAGAAGAGGTGCCAAACAGGCTGTTAATAATCTGAGAACCACTTGAATTAGATTAAAATATAGTTGGGGTTGGGGTGGGGGTGGGAAAGTCAAGGTTAAGATTTAGAGGCAAGCAAGCCATCAGCTTAAATTCAAATTTCTCTCCAAACAATTTTAAAATAATACCTCAAATAAAATTTTTGAGCAACAGGAATCAACTAAAATCAGGGTGAGCTATTTTGTTCTTGGCCTAAGAAAAAGTAAACTCAGGAAGTCAGCAGGAGTTTGGGACATTGGGGTGGAGACTTACTACGTGGTGGTGTATAACAGTAGTGGTTGTAGAAGGGGCAGTAGCTTCAGGAGCTGAGTCTCAGCTCAGAGATGGCAAGGGAGTGGTTCAATTGGTCAGAAAGATCACAGGGGATCCGTTGCTGGAACTTGCCCATATACAATTCTGGGTCACAGTTCCAGTACATAGAATGTAGCTGTTTGGTTACAAGGGAGCAGAAGACCTGGTTCCGAGGCAGAGGAGCTCTAGAGCTTGTGAGGAGAACATAGGACCAGGTGAGTGTTTGTGGCTGCAGGTGAAAGGGAGCAAAGGCTCTTTCTGGGGGGGAAAAAAACACACACACACACACACACAGGTCAGGAGAGCAGTAACCACACATTCTTCCAGGAAACCACCACCTTGGAAGCACTGAAAACTGCAGATCTCCAGAACTAGTTCTGAAAACCAAACAAAAAAAGCCTGAAGGTTGCGACAGTGCCTCCAACCCGAGCTCAGTGAGCAGAATTCAACTTGAATATAAAGTTCAAAGCCAAGAAACAGGCTGGAAAAAAAATTGAGCAAACAATTAAAAAAACGAACATGACCATAACAAGCTACTATGGAGGGCTAAGATGACCAAGACATAAACTCAGAAAAAGAGAATGTGAAAATAACTATAAGTAAAACCTTAAAGAAAAATGCTAATTGAATACAAGCCCAACAAAAATTCCTAGAAGAGGCAAAACATAATAGTGGTAGAGGGAACATTGGGAAAAGAAATGAGAGTGATGCAAGAACATTATGAAAAATGAATAGCTTGGTAAAAGGCACAAAAATACTGAGGTTTAAAATAAAGCTTTTAGCAATTGCTGAATAAGTTGTGATAAATGAAGGTATTTTTCTATAAAAAGTGATGAACAAGATGATTTTAGAAAGGCCTGAAAAGATTTGCATGAATTGATGCTGAATGAAACAAGCAGAACCAGGAATACACTATACATAGGAACAGCAAGATTGTGTGATGATCAATTATGAAAGACTTGCTTCTTTTCAGTGGTTCAGTGATCTAAAGCAATCTCTATAAACTTTGGATAGAAAACACCATCTGCATTCAGAAAAAGAACTATAGAGATTGAATATGAGTCAACACATGCTACGTTCACTCTTTTTTGTTTTTTCCCCATTTTTTGTTCTGATTTTTCTCTCCCAACATAATTCATAAAGAAATGCATGTTTAAAAAATGAATTTACATATATAAACAAAAAACAAGAGAAAAAAAATAAAAAGTAAAAGAAAAATAACACTTAGAAAACAGAACTGGCCTAATGTCAAAAGTACAAAAATTCATTGAACAAAAGAACTTCTTAAAAAGCATATCAAATGTAAAATAGGTACAAAATTTTGCTTACAGAAGAAAACAATTATTGTATGTTCAGCTTGCTTTTTAAAATTTTATTTTTATTATAGTATTTATTGTTCCAAATACATGCAAGGATAGTTTTCAACATTCATCTTTGCAAACTTTTTATTCCAAATTTTTCTCTCCCCTTCCCCCTCTCCTCCCCAATTCTGCAAGCAATCTGATGTAGTTTAATGTGTAATTCTTCTAAACATAATTTCTTTTTTTTTCTTTTTTTATTATAGCTTTTTATTTACAAGATATATTCATGGGTAATTTTTCTCTATTGACCCTTGCAAAACCTTCTGTGCCAACAATTTTCCCCTCCTTCCCCTCACCTCCTCCCTTAGATGGCAGGTAGACCAATACATGTTAAATACAATATATGTATACATATCCATACATTTATTTTGCTGCACAAGAAAAATTGGACTTAGAAATTAGGTAAAATCAACCTGAGAAGGAAATAAAAGTTGCAGGCAGACAAAAACAGAGGGATTGGAAATGCTATATAGTGGTTCACATTCATTTCCCAGAGGTCTTTTGCTGAGTGTAGCTGGTTCTCTTCATTATTGAACAAATGGAACTGATTTGGTTCATCTCATTGTTGAAGAGATGGAACTGATTTGGTTCATCTCATTGTTGAAGAGATGGAACTGATTTGGTTCATCTCATTGTTGAAGAGAGCCATGTCCATCAGAAAGTATTGTTGTTGAAGTATATAATAATCTTCTGGTTGTGCTCATTTCACTCAGCATCAGTTCATGGAAGTCTCTCCAGGCCTTTCTGAAATCATTCTGCTGGTCATTTCTTATAGAACAATAATACTCCATAACATTCATATACCACAATTTATTCAGCCATTCTCAAATTGATGGGCATTCACTCAGTTTCCAGGTTCTAGCCACTACAAAGAGGGTTGCCACAAACATTTTTGCATGTGTGATCCCTTTTCCATCTTTAGGATCTCTTTGGGATATAAGTCCAGTAGTAACACTGCTGGATCAAAGGGTATGCACAGTTTGATAACTTTTTAAACATAGTTCCAAATTGCTCTCCAGAATGGCTGGATGCATTCACAATTCCACCAACAATGTATCAGTGTCCCAGTTTTCCCATATCCCCTCCAACATTCAGCATTGTCTTAGGAAAACAATTTCTTAAAAATCAGAATTGGGCATTACGATGTCTTGAAACAACAAGAAACAAAGCAAAATCAAAAGGATGAAAAAATAGAAGAAAATTTAAAATATTTAATTGGAAACACAATTGACCTTGGAAAAAAGACCAAGAAGGAAGAATGAAAAAGACTACCAGAGAATTGTGATCAAAAAAGAACTAGAACCTAATATATCATGTTTTGAAATCCTATGAAGGAAAAATTACCCTGTTTTAGAGCCGAAAGGTAAAATAAAAATGGTAAGAAATCTACTGATCACCTCCCAAAAGATCCTAAAATGAAAATATTTAAATAATTCAAAATGGAGCCAGAGGCTATGATCACACAGAACTTAGCAACTTCCATATTAAAGTAGAGGATTTGGAATATAATTCTGGAAGATAAAAGAAACTAAGATTACAAACAAGAATCACCTATCCAGCAAAATTATTAGTATAATTTCAGAGGGAAAAGTGGAAATTTAATGGGAGGACTTTTAAGCATTCTTGATGAAAAAACCCAGAGCTGAATGAAAATTGATACACAACACTCAAGACAAAAAAAAAAAAAAAAAAGGTAAACATGAAAGAAAAATCATAAGGGAGTCAATAAGGTTAAAAAGATATCTTTTTTGCCATTCTTATTTTATCTTTTGGACCTAAGATCAGGGCAATTCCTATATGGAAAAATAATTCTAGTGATTAAAAATGTTATCATTATTAGGACAATTAAAAATAATTTACATAGAGGGCATAGGAGTTATTATCTTGGAATGATCCCCCCAAAAGTAAGGGGGGTGAGAAGGAAGGATTTGTCTACATTGAGAAAAGAGAAGGGGAGAAAGTTTTCTCTTATACAAACAGATGAGCAAGAAAAAGCTTTTATAGTGGAGGGAGAAATGGGTAATATGGATGGCAGGAAATGCTTAAATCTTTTCAAAGAGGAATTGGTTCAAAGAAGTTTCTCTCTCTCCCTCTTTTTTCTTTCTCTCTCTTCCCCTTTCTCTCCCTCCCTTCTGCTTCCCTCTCTGCAACAATACACCCACACTCACACCCACACCCACACACACATACACACACACACAAGTAAATCTCAGTTATGTAAAAAAAATCTATCTTTATCCAGTACGGAAATAGAAGGGGGACGGGAATAAAAGAAGGAAATGATAAAAAGGGAGGATAGAATAAAGAAAACAGCAGTTAAAAGCAAAATAAATTTTTGAGGAGGACCAGTATAAAAAGAATAAATAAAAGAAAATGGGTAGTAGGAAATACACAATAATCATAATCACGGATGTGAATGGAGAAGGGAAATAAACATTAATAATAACCATGGATGTAAATGAATGTTCACCCATTGTTGGAATCCTTACAAACTGCTAACTAATTAGAGTTGATCTAATCTTACAAGAAGATGTTTTGGGCAGAACCTGAAACAAGGTACTAAGTGGGACTAATTAATACAAGGCTTGTGTTTACACCTTTACTCATTGGAGTTCACAAGTATGCCAGCTTCACAAAGTAAACTTTGTACCTTTATGAGTTCACACCTCCCTTGAAGCTCTTTGGGCCAGAGAGCACTATGGGAGAAAACCCATAATCCCTCTCTCTCGTATCCCACAATTCCTCCCTCTTGGATAAAAGAAACAGACAGAGGCTCTCGGTCAGATTTCACCGGAATGACATGAAGAGTGGAGCTGGCTGGTGGCTGAAGAAAGCAGAGGCAGAGGCTGAAGGACCAGACCTTTGGATTTGGCGACATTCGGAGAGAGCTCTTGGAACCAAGCAGAGAGATAGGCCTCTAAGCTAACCGGGCTATATTGGAGATAATAAAAGATCTGAACTTTTATCACCTGGCTGCGTTTTGAGAAGAAAAAGCTCACCACATTTTGGCGCCCGAACAGGGACCGATTCAGATCCATCTGAACTAGATCACAACAACCCATAAACTAGAAACTGACAGGAAAATGGAGTAAAAACTAGTATCCAACAATACATCATTTACAAGAGATACTTGAAACAAAAAGATACATACAGGGTTTAAGTAGAGGGCTGGAACAAAATCTGATTTATAGATTTAGTTGAAGTAAAAAGAGGCAGAAATGGCAATAACGATTTCAGACAAAGTAAAAGCAAAAATAGACTATAAAGAGATAATCAAAGAAATGACATTTGCTAAAAGGTACCATAGACAATGTAGTAACATAAAAATATTATCAATGAATACAGTATTGGGCCTGCAGGCAGGAAGACCTGAGTTTAAATTCATCCTCAGATACTTAACTAACTCCATGACTTTGGGCAAGTCACTTATCCCTGTTTGTATTAGTGTCCTCACTTTGCCTTCACTTTGACCCTAAATGGTGTCACAAAGAGTCAAAAACATTTGAAAAAACAGTAAGTATAGACAATGAAGTAATATCAGATATTTGTCTAGTGTAGAACTGAGTCAAGTTTATAAAAATAAGAGCCATTTCAATGAGATGAAAAAGAGATTAAAGGAATTAGAGTAGGTAATAAAGAAACCAAATTATCATTCTTTGCAAATGATATGATGGTATACTTAGAGAACTCCAGAGATTCTATGAAAAAGCTATTAGAAATAATCTACAATTTTAGCAAAGTTGCAGGATACAAAATAAATCCACATAAATCATCAGCATTTTTATACCTCACTAACAAAATCCAACAGCAAGAGATACAAAGAGAAATTCCATTTGAAATAACTGCTGATAATATAAAATATTTGGGAATCTATCTGCCAAGGGAACATCAGTTAATATATGAGCAAAATTACAAAACACTTTCCACACAAAGTCAGATTTAAACAAATCTTAAATACTCTTGGGTAGGTTGAGCAAATATATAATAAAGATGACAATACTACCTAAATTAATCTATTTATTTATTCCTATACCAATCAGATTCCTAAGAAACTATTTTAATGACCTAGGAAAAATAACAAAATTAATCTGGAAGAACAAAAGCATTCAAGGGAACTAATGAAAAAAATCAAATGAAGGTGGCTGCTACAAAACTGACAATCAAAAAAATTAGGGTTGTAACGAAAAATATATCCAGCAAAATTAAGTATAATATTGAATAAAAAAGATGGACATTCAATGAGCTGTCAGAGTTTTAGAATTGTGGGGATTATCACACTTTTAAAAAACTCTGAGCCAATGGCATTTTATTAAAGGGTTCATGGGTCCTTTCCAATGAAATGGACCTCAGATCTTCCTCATGATCTCTCCTCCTTCCGGGCCTTATTTTATAGTCTATAGATAGACTTGATATCTAGTCATTCAAGACAAACTATATAAAATATAGAGTAATTCCATTTATTGATATGTTACATACATGTAAGCTAAAAATAATATGTCAACTGGGTCGCAAATTGGGTGAAGTAAGGAATATATCTCCACACAAAATGGACAGGCCCTTTTTTAGACTGGACAATGGTACAAAAGTTATCTTGTCTTCTAGCTTTTCTTCTGTTGGACAAAAAGGATTGGTCCAAGGTATAAAAATGTTTTGGGGGACTTTCTGTGGAAGGAGTTGTCACTTTTGCCACACTGGACTTGATCACCAGGAAAAACAGGGGTAGAGGATGACTTCTAGTGAATTTACACTCTGCAAGCTTTCTGGAATCTTATATACAGAACTTTGACATGATTCAATCAAATTAGTTAAAACGTGTTGGAGGGGGTGGAGCCAAGATGGCAAAGAGGACACATGCAGCATTCTAAGCTTCTCTTCTACCCTCATTCCTAATTACCAAATTCAGCCTCTGAAATAGTGCTTGACTGGTAAAATCCACGAATATTGGAAGTACAACTGTTTTGTGATTTTAGGGAAAGGTTCAGATTTGCTCCTACAAAATGATGTTCTTGGACTCAATTAAAATGAAAGTAAAATTTAATTATACCAGGCACGGAATAGATCGCTTGCAATAACAACTAATACAGCAAATAACACATAACAGGCAAAAGACAAAGAATAATAAGAATTATGGTTAGAATAGCAGAAAAAGAGAATACGTTACATCATATCACTGGTCGAGGGAACTTCAACTCTAATTTACGGCTGGGAGGCCCCGGTATTTCAGCCTGTGAGTCTCGATCGGGAAAGTCCTAGGCAGATCATCATCTCCATAGGTGAGGCTTCAAAGTGGAGAATGCTTTGCCCACTCTTTATAGGAGTCCAAACAAAGAAGGCTTTGGGCCAAATGAAGACCTCATCTAAGACAAGGATGCACCAATTAGGGCTCCAGGTAGTTATAATCAAATGTTGCATTGATAAGGGGGCCAGTCCTTATCAACAGCAACAGTTCCAAGGAGTGGCGAGTTCCTTGGAATCATATAATTGGAGCTAAAACACAGGTGGTACATGCCTGTCTTATAGATTAAAAAGGAAAGGTTGAAATATATGTTCTTATGGGTCAAGGAACAGTCAGGTTTTCATAGGAGAAGGAGTTAAAATATATACTCTTGGGGTGAGAGAGTAGTCAAGTTCTCACAGGGGGAGTCATGTCCTTCCTCGATTGGGTTCTCAAGGTTTACATGGGAATTAGGTTCATATGGGGAAAGTCACGTCCTTACAATGATTTGAAATGAACTTACTACTAATAAGGAGATTTCTTATTCAACAACAAATTATAACCCGTAGATAATCTGGAAGATCACTAGAAAAGGTTTGTCCTGATCAGCGGGAGGAGGCCAGCACAGGCAGGGAGGCAGAACACAGAGGCTAGCACACTGAGCAGACTGGGGGTGGGGGTGGTCTCCATGGGTGGAGCATTTGCAGAGAGAATTCTACCACAAGTTGGCCATTCTGCCTTGGTTGCAAAGCAGTAGATTAGCAGACAATTTACACAAATGTCAAAAGTAGAGTGTACTCCAAAAAAGTCAGAATTTAACAGGACTTGGCCATACCCATCTAGCACCAGGAGTGATTCAGCATGGACCACAGGACAGCTGTGCAACATCATTCTGCAGCAAACGGGCTTTTGCCCAGGGCAGCCACACTTCTGCATAGCAGGGGGACTTTTCAGGGGCAGTCACAAATCTGCCGGGGTGGGGGGGAAGGATAGGGTGGGGAAGGAGTGGGGGTATGCTCTGCCTGGAGCAGGAGAATTTCCGCAGTGACATTTCACTCTTCCGCAGCTTGGCCGCTTTTTGCAGCCTGTTTGCAGGACAACTACTGTCCATCTATCTATGCCTGTTCTGTAGAGGAAACTGGTAACCTCTTTGCCCTGAAGGCAGACACTAAGGGCTTCTTTAAAAATAAGTAAAAAAGCCAAGTGAACTATAACTATAGATAGCTTCTATACAGAAAGAGAACAGGTTTTCAACCCTGAGGAGACTAAATAGCAGGCAGTCTCCAAACAAAACCCCAAAGGGGGATGTAATCTGTTCTCCATCACACAAGGCTTTGCTAGAAGAAATTATAAAAGATCTTAAAATAGAGCTAGAAGAAAAATGTGGAAAGGAAAGAGAAGCTCTGCAAGAGAGTACAGAAAAGGCATTTAAGTTACTAAAAGAAAAAAATTGATAGTGGAAAAAGAAAAACAACTTCGTGAAATGTAAATTGGAAAATGTAAAGAACTCAGAGAAACAGAATTTGTGAACTGGAAAAGATAAAGAACTCCCAGGAAAGTAAGATTTGTGAAATGGAAAAAAAATCCATAGAGCAAAAGAACTCATTTAAAAATTCAGTTGGACATATACAAAAAGAAAAAAAGCTAATGAATAAAATAACTCATTAAAAATCATAGTTGAACACATAGAAATGAATGATTCATTGAGACATCAAGAATCAATCAAGCAAAACAAAACAAAAAAATATGAAAAAATAGGAAATAATGTTAAATACCTACTTGGAAAAAATAACAGAACTGGAAAATAGATCTAGGAGAGATAATCTGAGGATTATTGGACTTCCTGAAAATTATGATGAAAAAAATAGCCTAGATGCTATTTTACAGGAAGTCATCAAAGAGAATTGCCCAGGTATAATAGATTCAGAATGTAAAATAGGCATTGAAAGAATTCATCAAACACCTTCTGAAAGAGACCCTAAAATAAAAACTCCAAGGAATATTGTGGCTAAATTTCACAACTATCAGACTAAGGAAAAAATATTACAAGCAGCCAAAAAAAAAAAAAAACAACAATTCAAATACTTAGGAGCCACAATAAGGATCACCCAGAATCTAGCTGCTTCCACATTAAAGAATTGAAGGGCTGGAATCTGATATTCCAAAAGGCAAAAGAATTTGGAATGCAGCCAAGAATAAACTACCCAGCTAAGCTGAGCATTTTCTTCCAGGGAAGAAGATGGACATTTAATGAAACAGATGAATTCCATTTGTTTCTAATGAAAAAAAAAAAAACAGAACTAAACAAAAAATTTGACCTCCAACTATAAGACTGAAGAAAAGAAGAAAAAGGTAAAAAGAACAGAAATACTATGGACATACATAAAAAGCACATGTATAATTTGATTTTAAGGATATAATAAAAAAAAAGGAAGTAGAAATTGAAAGGGGATAGTATCAGAAAAAGGGGAAAGGGGAGATAAAAAGAGGGAAATTGCATCCCATGAAAAGGCACAGGTAGCCTATCATATCAGAGGGAATTTAGGGAGGGGGAGGAACATTGTGTGAATCTTTCATCAGATTTGGCTCAAAGAGAAAATGATACAAATATTTGGTTTACAGAGAAACTTCTCTCACCTCATTAAAAAGTGGGAGAGGAAAAGGGAAAAAGAAAAGAATAATAAGGGAAAGGTATAAGAAAGGGGAAGAAACTCAAAGGGAGTGGGAGGGATTCTAAAGAGGAAGAGCTTCGTGAGGCAAGTGGTGCCCATAAGTTTAATACTAGGAAATTGTTAGTCTTAAAAATGAAAAGGGAGAACTCACCACTAACGAAGAGGAAATTAGAGCAATAATTAGGAGTTACTTTGCCCAACTTTACGCCAATAAATTAGACAACTTAAATGAAATAGAAGAATACCTCCAAAAATATAGTTTGCCTAAACTAACAGAGGAAGAAGTAAATATCCTAAACACTCCTATCTCAGAAAAAGAAATAGAACAAACTATCAATCAACTGCCTAAGAAAAAAACCCCAGGACCAGATGGATTTACATCTGAATTCTATCAAACATTTAAAAATCAATTAACTCCAATGCTAAATAAACTATTTGAAGAAGTAGGGATTGAAGGAGTCCTACCAAACTCCTTTTATGACACAGATATGGTACTGATACCTAAATCAGGTAGGCTGAAAACAGAGAAAGAAAATTATAGACCAATCTCCCTAATGAATATTGATGCTAAAATCTTAAATAAAATATTAGCAAAAAGATTACAGAAAATCATCCCCAGGATAATACACTATGACCAAGTAGGATTTATACCAGGAATGCAGGGCTGGTTCAATATTAGGAAAACTATTAACATAATTGATTATATCAACAACCAACCAAACAAAAACCATATGATCATCTCAATAGATGCAGAAAAAGCATTTGATAAAATCCAACAGCCATTCCTAATAAAAACACTTGAGAGCATAGGAATAAAAGGACTTTTCCTTAAAATAGTTAGGAGCATATATTTTAAACCTTCAGTAAGCATCATATGCAATGGGGAAAAACTGGAACCTTTCCCGGTAAGATCTGGAGTGAAGCAAGGTTGCCCACTATCACCATTATTATTCAATATTGTATTAGAAACACTGGCCTCTGCAATAAGAGTCGAGAAAGAGATTAAAGGAATTAGAGTAGGCAATGAGGAAACCAAACTATCAGTCTTTGCAGATGATATGATGGTATACCTAGAAAACCCCAAAGATTCTACTAAAAAGCTATTAGAAATAATTCATAATTTTAGCAAAGTAGCTGGCTACAAAATAAATCCCCATAAATCCTCAGCATTTTTATACATCACCAACAAAACCCAACAGCAAGAGATACAAAGAGAAATTCCATTCAGAATAACTGTTGATACCATCAGATTTGGCTCAAAGAGAAAATGATACAAATATTTGGTTTACAGGGAAACTTCTCTCACCTCATTAAAAAGTGGGAGAGAAAAAGGGGAAAGGGGAGATAAAAAGAGGGAAATTGCATCCCATGAAAAGGCACAGGTAGCCTATCATATCAGAGGGAATTTAGGGAGGGGGAGGAACATTGTGTGAATCTTTCATCAGATTTGGCTCAAAGAGAAAATGATACAAATATTTGGTTTACAGAGAAACTTCTCTCACCTCATTAAAAAGTGGGAGAGAAAAAGGGGAAAGGGGAGATAAAAAGAGGGAAATTGCATCCCATGAAAAGGCACAGGTAGCCTATCATATCAGAGGGAATTTAGGGAGGGGGAGGAACATTGTGTGAATCTTTCATCAGATTTGGCTCAAAGAGAAAATGATACAAATATTTGGTTTACAGAGAAACTTCTCTCACCTCATTAAAAAGTGGGAGAGAAAAAGGGGAAAGGGGAGATAAAAAGAGGGAAATTGCATCCCATGAAAAGGCACAGGTAGCCTATCATATCAGAGGGAATTTAGGGAGGGGGAGGAACATTGTGTGAATCTTTCATCAGATTTGGCTCAAAGAGAAAATGATACAAATATTTGGTTTACAGAGAAACTTCTCTCACCTCATTAAAAAGTGGGAGAGAAAAAGGGGAAAGGGGAGATAAAAAGAGGGAAATTGCATCCCATGAAAAGGCACAGGTAGCCTATCATATCAGAGGGAATTTAGGGAGGGGGAGGAACATTGTGTGAATCTTTCATCAGATTTGGCTCAAAGAGAAAATGATACAAATATTTGGTTTACAGAGAAACTTCTCTCACCTCATTAAAAAGTGGGAGAGAAAAAGGGGAAAGGGGAGATAAAAAGAGGGAAATTGCATCCCATGAAAAGGCACAGGTAGCCTATCATATCAGAGGGAATTTAGGGAGGGGGAGGAACATTGTGTGAATCTTTCATCAGATTTGGCTCAAAGAGAAAATGATACAAATATTTGGTTTACAGAGAAACTTCTCTCACCTCATTAAAAAGTGGGAGAGAAAAAGGGGAAAGGGGAGATAAAAAGAGGGAAATTGCATCCCATGAAAAGGCACAGGTAGCCTATCATATCAGAGGGAATTTAGGGAGGGGGAGGAACATTGTGTGAATCTTTCATCAGATTTGGCTCAAAGAGAAAATGATACAAATATTTGGTTTACAGGGAAACTTCTCTCACCTCATTAAAAAGTGGGAGAGAAAAAGGGGAAAGGGGAGATAAAAAGAGGGAAATTGCATCCCATGAAAAGGCACAAGTAGCCTATCATATCAGAGGGAATTTAGGGAGGGGGAGGAACATTGTGTGAATCTTTCATCAGATTTGGCTCAAAGAGAAAATGATACAAATATTTGGTTTACAGAGAAACTTCTCTCACCTCATTAAAAAGTGGGAGAGAAAAAGGGGAAAGAGGAGATAAAAAGAGGGAAATTACATCCCATGAAGAGGTAAAGGAAACCTATCATATCTGAGGGAATTTAGGGAGGGAGAGGAACATTGTGTGAATCTTTCATCAGATTTGGCTCAAAGAGAAAATGATACAAATATTTGGTTTACAGAGAAACTTCTCTCACCTCATTAAAAAGTGGGAGAGAAAAAGGGGAAAGGGGAGATAAAAAGAGGGAAATTGCATCCCATGAAAAGGCACAGGTAGCCTATCATATCTGAGGGAATTTAGGGAGGGAGAGGAACATTGTGTGAATCTTTCATCAGATTTGGCTCAAAGAGAAAATAATAGAAATATTTGGTTTACAGAGAAACTTCTCTCACCTCATTAAAAAGTGGGAGAGGAAAAGGGAAAAAGAAAAGAATAATAAGGGAAAGGTATAAGAAAGGGGAAGAAACTCAAAGGGAGTGGGAGGGATTCTAAAGAGGAAGAGCTTCGTGAGGCAAGTGGTGCCCATAAGTTTAATACTAGGAAAGTGGGTAATGGGAGAAATAAAAAGAAAACCATAATCTGGGGATAATAGGATGGCAGGAAATACAGAATCAGTAATTTAAACCATAAATGTGAATGGGATGAATTCTCCTATAAAGCAGAGGCAAAGATCCAGCAGACTGAATCAATAGCCAGAATCCTACAATATGTTGTTTACAGGAAACACATTTAAAGAAGGGTGATGCATACAGAGTAAAGGTAAAAGGTTGGAACAGAACCTATTATGCTTCAGGTGAAGTCCAAAAAAGCATGGGTAGCCATCCTTATCTCAGATCAAGCAAAAGCAAAAATTGGTCTAATTAAAAGAGATAAGGAAGGAAACTATATCTTGCTAAAGGGTAGCATAGACAATGAAGCAATATCAATACTAAACATATATGCACCAAGTGATATAGCATCTAACTTCTTAAAGGAGAAGTTAAGAGAATTGCAAGAAGAAATAGACAGGAAAACTATAATAATGGGAGCTCTCAACCTTGCACTTTCAGAATTAGATAAATCAAACCTCAGAATAAATAAGAAAGAAGTTAAAGAGGTAAATAGAATATTAATAAAGTTAGGTATGATAGATCTTTGGAGAAAACTGAATGGAGACAGAAAAGAGTACACTTTCTTCTCAGCAGTTCATGGAACCTATACAAATATTGACCATATATTAGGACATAAAGACCTCAAAATTAATGGCAGAAAGGCAGAAATAGTAAATGCATTCTTTCAGATTCTTCAGTAAAATATTTTCAATAAAAAACTAGAGGTAAAGAAACCAAACAGTAATTGGAAACTAAATAATCTCATCCTAAAGAATGAATGGGTGAAACAGAAAATCATAGACACAATTAATAATTTTATCCAAGAGAATGACAATGAGACAACATACCAAAATTTGTGGGATGCAGCCAAAGTGGTAATAAGGGGAAATTGTACATCTTTAGAGGCTTACTTAAATAAAATATTAGCAAAAAGATTACAGAAAATCATACCATGACCAAATAGGATTTATACCAAGAATGCAGGGCTGGTTCAATATTAAGAAAACTATTAGCATAATTGACTATATCAATAATCAAATTAACAAAAATCATATGATCATCTCAACAGATACAGAAAAAGCATTTGATAAAATCCAACATCCATTCCTATTAAAAATACTTGAGAGTACAGGAATAAATGGTCTTTTCCTTATAATAGTTAGGAGCATATATTTTAAACCTTCAGTAAGCATCATATGCAATGGGGAAAAACTGGAACCTTTCCCGGTAAGATCTGGAGTGAAGCAAGGTTGCCCACTATCACCATTATTATTCAATATTGTATTAGAAACACTGGCCTCTGCAATAAGAGTCGAGAAAGAGATTAAAGGAATTAGAGTAGGCAATGAGGAAACCAAACTATCAGTCTTTGCAGATGATATGATGGTATACCTAGAAAACCCCAAAGATTCTACTAAAAAGCTATTAGAAATAATTCATAATTTTAGCAAAGTAGCTGGCTACAAAATAAATCCCCATAAATCCTCAGCATTTTTATACATCACCAACAAAACCCAACAGCAAGAGATACAAAGAGAAATTCCATTCAGAATAACTGTTGATACCATAAAATATTTGGGAATCTATCTACCAAAGGAAAGTCAGGAATTATATGAGCAAAATTATAAAAAAGTCTCCACACAAATAAAGTCAGACTTAAGTAATTGGAAAAACATTAAGTGCTCTTGGATAGGCCGAGCGAACATAATAAAGATGACAATACTCCCTAAACTAATCTATTTATTTAGTGCTATACCAATCAGACTTCCAAGAAAATATTTTATTGATCTAGAAAAAATAACAACAAAATTCATATGGAACAATAAAAAGTCGAGAATCTCAAGGGAATTAATGAAAAAAAAATCAAATGAAGGTGGCCTAGCTGTACCTGATCTAAAATTATATTATAAAGCAGCAGTCACCAAAACCATTTGGTATTGGCTAAGAAATAGATTAGTGGATCAGTGGAAAAGGCTAGGTTCACAAGACAGAATAGTCAATTATAGCAATCTAGTGTTTGACAAACCCAAAGCCCCTAACTTCTGGGAAAAGAATTCATTATTTGATAAAAACTGCTGGGATAATTGGAAATTAGTATGGCAGAAATTAGGCATGGACCCACACTTAACACCATATACCAAGATAAGATCAAAATGGGTCTATGACCTAGGCATAAAGAACGAGATTATAAATAAATTAGAGGAACATAGAATAGTTTATCTCTCAGACTTGTGGAGGAGAAAGAAATTTGTGACCAAAGATGAACTAGAGACCATTACTGATCACAGAATAGAAAATTTCGATTACTCCCTTTTCATTTTTAAGAGTAACAATTTGATTTTCCTCTTTCCTTTTTCTAATCAGGTTTACCAAAGAGTTGTATATTTTGTTGGTTTTTTCATAAAACCAACTCTTAGTTTTATTTATTAATTCAATAGATTTTTACTTTCAATTTTATCAGTTTCTCCTTTTAATTTTCAAATTTCAAGTTTAGTATTTGATTGGGGGTTTTAAATTTACTCTTTTTCCAGTTTTTTAAGTTGCAAGCCCAATTAATTGATCTTCTCTTTCTCTTTTTATTTAAGTAAGCCTCTAAAGATATACAATTTCCCCTTATTACCACTTTGGCTGCATCCCACAAATGTTGGTATGTTGTCTCATTGTCATTCTCTTGGATGAAATTATTAATTGTGTCTATGATTTTCTGTTTCACCCATTCATTCTTTAGGATGAGATTATTTAGTTTCAATTACTGTTTGGTTTCTTTACCTCTAGTTTTTTATTGAAAATATTTTACTGAAGAATCTGAAAGAATGCATTTACTATTTCTGCCTTTCTGCCATTAA